>NC_134360.1:59541239-59711178 GCF_048569485.1 Anomaloglossus baeobatrachus | reverse complement strand
ATGTGGTGTCTGCTCCCCCTGCTGGTCATAATAAAGAATACACAGGTGTTATGTGGTGTCTGCTCCCCCTGCTGGTCATAATAAAGAATACACAGGTGTAATGTGGTGTCTGCTCCCCCTGCTGGTCATAATAAAGAATACACAGGTGTTATGTGGTGTCTGCTCCCCCTGCTGGTCATAATAAAGACTACACAGGTGATATGTGGTGTCTGCCTCTCTCTGCTGGTCATAATAAAGAATACACAGGTGATATGTGGTGTCGGCTCCCCCTGCTGGTCATAATAAAGAATACACAGGTGATATGTGGTGTCTGCTCCCTCTGCTGGTCATAATAAAGAATACACAGGTGATATGTGGTGTCGGCTCCCCCTGCTGGTCATAATAAAGAATACACAGGTGATATGTGGTGTCTGCTCCCCCTGCTGGTCATAATAAAGAATACACAGGTGTTATGTGGTGTCTGCTCCCCCTGCTGGTCATAATAAAGAATACACAGGTGTAATGTGGTGTCTGCTCCCCTGCTGGTCATAATAAAGAATACACAGGTGTTATGTGGTGTCTGCTCCCCCTGCTGGTCATAATAAAGACTACACAGGTGATATGTGGTGTCTGCTCTCTCTGCTGGTCATAATAAAGAATACACAGGTGTTATGTGGTGTCTGCTTTCTCTGCTGGTCATAATAAAGAATACACAGGTGTTATGTGGTGTCTGCTCCCCCTGCTGGTCATAATAAAGAATACACAGGTGATATGTGGTGTCTGCTCCCCCTGCTGGTCATAATAAAGAATACACAGGTGATATGTGGTGTCTGCTCCCCCTGCTGGTCATAATAAAGAATACACAGGTGTTATGTGGTGTCTGCTCCCCCTGCTGGTCATAATAAAGAATACACAGGTGTAATGTGGTGTCTGCTCCCCCTGCTGGTCATAATAAAGAATACACAGATGTTATGTGGGTGTCTGCTCCCCCTGCTGGTCATAATAAAGACTACACAGGTGATATGTGGTGTCTGCTCCCCCTGCTGGTCATAATAAAGAATACACAGGTGATATGTGGTGTTTGCTCTCTCTGCTGGTCATAATAAAGAATACACAGGTGTTATGTAATGTCTGCTCCCCCTGCTGGTCATAATAAAGAATACACAGGTGTTATGTGGTGTCTGCTCCTCCTGCTGGTCATAATAAAGAATACACAGGTGATATGTGGTGTTTGCTCTCTCTGCTGGTCATAATAAAGACTACACAGGTGTTATGTGGTGTCTGCTCCCCCTGCTGGTCATAATAAAGAATACACAGGTGTTATGTGGTGTCTGCTCCTCCTGCTGGTCATAATAAAGAATACACAGGTGATATGTGGTGTTTGCTCTCTCTGCTGGTCATAATAAAGACTACACAGGTGATATGTGGTGTCTGCTCCCCCTGCTGGTCATAATAAAGAATACACAGGTGTTATGTGGTGTCTGCTCCCCCTGCTGGTCATAATAAAGAATACACAGATGTTATGTGGTGTCTGCTCCCCCTGCTGGTCATAATAAAGAATACACAGGTGTTATGTGGTGTCTGCTCCCCCTGCTGGTCATAATAAAGAATACACAGGTGTTATGTGGTGTCTGCTCCCCCTGCTGGTCATAATAAAGAATACACAGGTGATATGTGGTGTCTGCTCTCTCTGCTGGTCATAATAAAGACTACACAGGTGATATGTGGTGTCTGCTCCCCCTGCTGGTCATAATAAAGACTACACAGGTGATATGTGGTGTCTGCTCCCCCTGCTGGTCATAATAAAGAATACACAGGTGATATGTGGTGTCTGCTCCCCCTGCTGGTCATAATAAAGAATACACAGGTGTTATGTGGTGTCTGCTCTCTCTGCTGGTCATAATAAAGAATACACAGGTGTTATGTGGTGTCTGCTCCCCCTGCTGGTCATAATAAAGAATACACAGGTGATATGTGGTGTCTGCTCCCCCTGCTGGTCATAATAAAGAATACACAGGTGTTATGTGGTGTCTGCTCCCCCTGCTGGTCATAATAAAGAATACACAGGTGTAATGTGGTGTCTGCTCCCCTGCTGGTCATAATAAAGAATACACAGGTGTTATGTGGTGTCTGCTCCCCCTGCTGGTCATAATAAAGACTACACAGGTGATATGTGGTGTCTGCTCTCTCTGCTGGTCATAATAAAGAATACACAGGTGTTATGTGGTGTCTGCTCCTCCTGCTGGTCATAATAAAGAATACACAAGTGATATGTGGTGTCTGCTCCTCCTGCTGGTCATAATAAAGAATACACAGGTGATATGTGGTGTCGGCTCCCCCTGCTGGTCATAATAAAGAATACACAGGTGTTATGTGGTGTCTGCTCCCCCTGCTGGTCATAATAAAGAATACACAGGTGATATGTGGTGTCGGCTCCCCCTGCTGGTCATAATAAAGAATACACAGGTGATATGTGGTGTCTGCTCCCTCTGCTGGTCATAATAAAGAATACACAGGTGATATGTGGTGTCGGCTCCCCCTGCTGGTCATAATAAAGAATACACAGGTGATATGTGGTGTCTGCTCCCCCTGCTGGTCATAACAAAGAATACACAGGTGTTATGTGGTGTCTGCTCCCCCTGCTGGTCATAATAAAGAATACACAGGTGTAATGTGATGTCTGCTCCCCCTGCTGGTCATAATAAAGAATACACAGGTGTTATGTGGTGTCTGCTCCCCCTGCTGGTCATAATAAAGACTACACAGGTGATATGTGGTGTCTGCTCTCTCTGCTGGTCATAATAAAGAATACACAGGTGATATGTGGTGTCTGCTCCCCCTGCTGGTCATAATAAAGAATACACAGGTGATATGTGGTGTCTGCTCCCCCTGCTGGGTCATAATAAAGAATACACAGGTGTTATGTAGTGTCTGCTCCCCCTGCTGGTCATAATAAAGAATACACAGGTGAATATGTGGTGTCTGCTCCCCCTGCTGGTCATAATAAAGAATACACAGGTGTTATGTGGTGTCTGCTCTATCTGCTGGTCATAATAAAGAATACACAGGTGTTATGTGGTGTCTGCTCCCCCTGCTGGTCATAATAAAGAATACACAGGTGTTATGTGGTGTCTGCTCTCTCTGCTGGTCATAATAAAGAATACACAGGTGATATGTGGTGTCTGCTCCCCCTGCTGGTCATAATAAAGAATACACAGGTGTAATGTGGTGTCTGCTCCCCCTGCTGGTCATAATAAAGAATACACAGGTGATATGTGGTGTCTGCTCTCTCTGCTGGTCATAATAAAGAATACACAGGTGTAATGTGGTGTCTGCTCCCCCTGCTGGTCATAATAAAGAATACACAGGTGATATGTGGTGTCTGCTCTATCTGCTGGTCATAATAAAGAATACACAGGTGTTATGTGGTGTCTGCTCCCCTGCTGGTCATAATAAAGAATACACAGGTGTTATGTGGTGTCTGCTCTCTCTGCTGGTCATAATAAAGAATACACAGGTGATATGTGGTGTCTGCTCCCCCTGCTGGTCATAATAAAGAATACACAGGTGTAATGTGGTGTCTGCTCCCCCTGCTGGTCATAATAAAGAATACACAGGTGATATGTGGTGTCTGCTCTCTCTGCTGGTCATAATAAAGACTACACAGGTGATATGTGGTGTCTGCTCCCCCTGCTGGTCATAATAAAGAATACACAGGTGATATGTGGTGTCTGCTCCCTCTGCTGGTCATAATAAAGAATACGCAGGTGTTATGTGGTGTCTGCTCCCCCTGCTGGTCATAATAAAGAATACACAGGTGATATGTGGTGTCTGCTCCCTCTGCTGGTCATAATAAAGTATACACAGGTGTTATGTGGTGTCTGCTCCCCCTGCTGGTCATAATAAAGAATACACAGGTGATATGTGGTGTCTGCTCTCTCTGCTGGTCATAATAAAGAATACACAGGTGTTATGTGGTGTCTGCTCTCTCTGCTGGTCATAATAAAGAATACACAGGTGTTATGTGGTGTCTGCTCCCCCTGCTGGTCATAATAAAGAATACACAGGTGATATGTGGTGTCTGCTCCTCCTGCTGGTCATAATAAAGAATACACAGGTGATATGTGGTGTCTGCTCCTCCTGCTGGTCATAATAAAGAATACACAGATGATATGTGGTGTCGGCTCCCCCTGCTGGTCATAATAAATACACAGGTGATATGTGGTGTCTGCTCCTCCTGCTGGTCATAATAAAGAATACACAGGTGTTATGTGGTGTCTGCTCCCCCTGCTGGTCATAATAAAGAATACACAGGTGATATGTGGTGTCTGCTCCCCCTGCTGGTCATAATAAAGAATACACAGGTGATATGTGGTGTCTGCTCCCTCTGCTGGTCATAATAAAGAATACACAGGTGATATGTGGTGTCTGCTCCCCCTGCTGGTCATAATAAAGAATACACAGGTGATATGTGGTGTCTGCTCCCCCTGCTGGTCATAATAAAGAATACACAGGTGATATGTGGTGTCTGCTCCCCCTGCTGGTCATAATAAAGAATACACAGGTGATATGTGGTGTCTGCTCCCTCTGCTGGTCATAATAAAGAATACACAGGTGTTATGTGGTGTCTGCTCCCCCTGCTGGTCATAATAAAGAATACACAGATGTTATGTGGTGTCTGCTCTCTCTGCTGGTCATAATAAAGAATACACAGGTGATATGTGGTGTCTGCTCCCCCTGCTGGTCATAATAAAGAATACACAGGTGATATGTGGTGTCTGCTCCCCCTGCTAGTCATAATAAAGAATACACAGGTGTTATGTGGTGTCTCCTCTCTCTGCTGGTCATAATAAAGAATACACAGGTGATATGTGGTGTCTGCTCCCCCTGCTGGTCATAATAAAGACTACACAGGTGATATGTGGTGTCTCCTCTCTCTGCTGGTCATAATAAAGAATACACAGGTGTTATGTGGTGTCTCCTCTCTCTGCTGGTCATAATAAAGAATACACAGGTGATATGTGGTGTCGGCTCCCCCTGCTGGTCATAATAAAGAATACACAGGTGATATGTGGTGTCTGCTCCCTCTGCTGGTCATAATAAAGAATACACAGGTGATATGTGGTGTCGGCTCCCCCTGCTGGTCATAATAAAGAATACACAGGTGATATGTGGTGTCTGCTCCCCCTGCTGGTCATAATAAAGAATACACAGGTGTTATGTGGTGTCTGCTCCCCCTGCTGGTCATAATAAAGAATACACAGGTGATATGTGGTGTCTGCTCCCCCTGCTGGTCATAATAAAGAATACACAGGTGATATGTGGTGTCTGCTCCCCCTGCTGGTCATAATAAAGAATACACAGGTGATATGTGGTGTCTGCTCCTCCTGCTGGTCATAATAAAGAATACACAGGTGTTATGTGGTGTCTGCTCCCCCTGCTGGTCATAATAAAGACTACACAGGTGATATGTGGTGTCTGCTCTCTCTGCTGGTCATAATAAAGACTACACAGGTGATATGTGGTGTCTGCTCTCTCTGCTGGTCATAATAAAGAATACACAGGTGTTATGTGGTGTCTGCTCCCCCTGCTGGTCATAATAAAGAATACACAGGTGTTATGTGGTGTCTGCTCCCCCTGCTGGTCATAATAAAGAATACACAGGTGATATGTGGTGTCGGCTCCCCCTGCTGGTCATAATAAAGAATACACAGGTGATATGTGGTGTCGGCTCCCCCTGCTGGTCATAATAAAGAATACACAGGTGATATGTGGTGTCTGCTCCCCCTGCTGGTCATAATAAAGAATACACAGGTGATATGTGGTGTCTGCTCCCTCTGCTGGTCATAATAAAGAATACACAGGTGTTATGTGGTGTCTGCTCCCCCTGCTGGTCATAATAAAGAATACACAGGTGTTATGTGGTGTCTGCTCCCCCTGCTGGTCATAATAAAGAATACACAGGTGATATGTGGTGTCTGCTCCCCCTGCTGGTCATAATAAAGACTACACAGGTGATATGTGGTGTCTGCTCCCCCTGCTGGTCATAATAAAGACTACACAGGTGTTATGTAGTGTCTGCTCCGCCTGCTGGTCATAATAAAGAATACACAGGTGATATGTGGTGTCTGCTCCCCCTGCTGGTCATAATAAAGAATACACAGGTGTTATGTGGTGTCTGCTCCCCCTGCTGGTCATAATAAAGAATACACAGGTGATATGTGGTGTCGGCTCCCCCTGCTGGTCATAATAAAGAATACATAGGTGATATGTGGTGTCGGCTCCCCCTGCTGGTCATAATAAAGAATACACAGGTGATATGTGGTGTCTGCTCCCCCTGCTGGTCATAATAAAAAATACACAGGTGATATGTGGTGTCTGCTCCCTCTGCTGGTCATAATAAAGAATACACAGGTGATATGTGGTGTCGGCTCCCCCTGCTGGTCATAATAAAGAATACACAGGAGATATGTGGTGTCTGCTCCCCCTGCTGGTCATAATAAAGAATACACAGGTGTTATGTGGTGTCTGCTCCCCCTGCTGGTCATAATAAAGAATACACAGGTGTAATGTGGTGTCTGCTCCCCCTGCTGGTCATAATAAAGAATACACAGGTGTTATGTTGTGTCTGCTCCCCCTGCTGGTCATAATAAAGACTACACAGGTGATATGTGGTGTCTGCTCCCCCTGCTGGTCATAATAAAGAATACACAGGTGTTATGTAGTGTCTGCTCCGCCTGCTGGTCATAATAAAGACTACACAGGTGATATGTGGTGTCTGCTCCCCCTGCTGGTCATAATAAAGACTACACAGGTGATATGTGGTGTCTGCTCTCTCTGCTCGTCATAATAAAGAATACACAGGTGTTATGTGGTGTCTGCTCTCTCTGCTGGTCATAATAAAGAATACACAGGTGATATGTGGTGTCTGCTCCCCCTGCTGGTCATAATAAAGAATACACAGGTGTTATGTGGTGTCTGCTCCCCCTGCTGGTCATAATAAAGAATACACAGGTGATATGTGGTGTCGGCTCCCCCTGCTGGTCATAATAAAGAATACACAGGTGTTATGTGGTGTCTGCTCCCCCTGCTGGTCATAATAAAGAATACACAGGTGTTATGTGGTGTCTGCTCCCCCTGCTGGTCATAATAAAGAATACACAGGTGATATGTGGTGTCTGCTCCCCCTGCTGGTCATAATAAAGAATACACAGGTGTTATGTGGTGTCTGCTCCCCCTGCTGGTCATAATAAAGAATACACAGGTGATATGTGGTGTCGGCTCCCCCTGCTGGTCATAATAAAGAATACACAGGTGATATGTGGTGTCTGCTCCCTCTGCTGGTCATAATAAAGAATACACAGGTGATATGTGGTGTCTGCTCCCTCTGCTGGTCATAATAAAGAATACACAGGTGTTATGTGGTGTCTGCTCCCCCTGCTGGTCATAATAAAGAATACACAGGTGTTATGTGGTGTCTGCTCCCCCTGCTGGTCATAATAAAGACTACACAGGTGATATGTGGTGTCTGCTCCCCCTGCTGGTCATAATAAAGACTACACAGGTGTTATGTAGTGTCTGCTCCGCCTGCTGGTCATAATAAAGACTACACAGGTGATATGTGGTGTCTGCTCCCCCTGCTGGTCATAATAAAGACTACACAGGTGATATGTGGTGTCTGCTCTCTCTGCTCGTCATAATAAAGAATACACAAGTGTTATGTGGTGTCTGCTCTCTCTGCTGGTCATAATAAAGAATACACAGGTGTTATGTGGTGTCTGCTCCCCCTGCTGGTCATAATAAAGAATACACAGGTGATATGTGGTGTCTGCTCCTCCTGCTGGTCATAATAAAGAATACACAGGTGTTATGTGGTGTCTGCTCCCCCTGCTGGTCATAATAAAGACTACACAGGTGATATGTGGTGTCTGCTCCCCCTGCTGGTCATAATAAAGACTACACAGGTGATATGTGGTGTCTGCTCCCCCTGCTGGTCATAATAAAGACTACACAGGTGATATGTGGTGTCTGCTCCCCCTGCTGGTCATAATAAAGACTACACAGGTGATATGTGGTGTCTGCTCTCTCTGCTCGTCATAATAAAGAATACACAGGTGTTATGTGGTGTCTGCTCCCCCTGCTGGTCATAATAAAGAATACACAGGTGATATGTGGTGTCTGCTCCCCCTGCTGGTCATAATAAAGAATACACAGGTGTTATGTGGTGTCTGCTCCCCCTGCTGGTCATAATAAAGAATACACAGGTGATATGTGGTGTCGGCTCCCCCTGCTGGTCATAATAAAGAATACACAGGTGATATGTGGTGTCTGCTCCCTCTGCTGGTCATAATAAAGAATACACAGGTGATATGTGGTGTCTGCTCCCCCTGCTGGTCATAATAAAGAATACACAGGTGATATGTGGTGTCTGCTCCCTCTGCTAGTCATAATAAAGAATACACAGGTGTTATGTGGTGTCTGCTCCCCCTGCTGGTCATAATAAAGAATACACAGGTGTTATGTGGTGTCTGCTCCCCCTGCTGGTCATAATAAAGAATACACAGGTGTAATGTGGTGTCTGCTCCCCCTGCTGGTCATAATAAAGAATACACAGGTGTTATGTGGTGTCTGCTCCCCCTGCTGGTCATAATAAAGAATACACAGGTGTTATGTGGTGTCTGCTCCCCCTGCTGGTCATAATAAAGAATACACAGGTGTTATGTGGTGTCTGCGCCCCCTGCTGGTCATAATAAAGAATACACAGGTGATATGTGGTGTCTGCTCCCCCTGCTGGTCATAATAAAGAATACACAGGTGTTATGTGGTGTCTGCTCCCCCTGCTGGTCATAATAAAGAACACACAGGTGTTATGTGGTGTCTGCTCCCCCTGCTGGTAATAATAAAGAACACACAGGTGATATGTGGTGTCTGCTCCCCCTGCTGGTCATAATAAAGAATACACAGGTGATATGTGGTGTCTGCTCCCCCTGCTGGTCATAGTAAAGACTACACAGGTGATATGTGGTGTCTGCTCCCCCTGCTGGTCATAATAAAGACTACACAGGTGATATGTGGTGTCGGCTCCCCCTGCTGGTCATAATAAAGAATACACAGGTGATATGTGGTGTCTTCTCCCCCTACTGGTCATAATAAAGAATACACAGGTGTTATGTGGTGTCTGCTCCCCCTGCTGGTCATAATAAAGAATACACAGGTGTAATGTGGTGTCTGCTCCCCCTGCTGGTCATAATAAAGAATACACAGGTGATATGTGGTGTCTGCTCCCCCTGCTGGTCATAATAAAGAATACACAGGTGTTATGTGGTGTCTGCTCCCCCTGCTGGTCATAATAAAGAATACACAGGTGTTATGTGGTGTCTGCTTCCCCTGCTGGTCATAATAAAAACTACACAGGTGATATGTGGTGTCGGCTCCCCCTGCTGGTCATAATAAAGAATACACAGGTGATATGTGGTGTCTGCTCCCCCTGCTGGTCATAATAAAGAATACACAGGTGTTATGTGGTGTCTGCTCCCCCTGCTGGTCATAATAAAGAATACACAGGTGTAATGTGGTGTCTGCTCCCCCTGCTGGTCATAATAAAGAATACACAGGTGTTATGTGGTGTCTGCTCCCCCTGCTGGTCATAATAAAGACTACACAGGTGATATGTGGTGTCTGCTCTCTCTGCTGGTCATAATAAAGAATACACAGGTGATATGTGGTGTCGGCTCCCCCTGCTGGTCATAATAAAGAATACACAGGTGATATGTGGTGTCTGCTCCCTCTGCTGGTCATAATAAAGAATACACAGGTGATATGTGGTGTCGGCTCCTCCTGCTGGTCATAATAAAGAATACACAGGTGATATGTGGTGTCTGCTCCCCCTGCTGGTCATAATAAAGAATACACAGGTGATATGTGGTGTCTGCTCTCTCTGCTGGTCATAATAAAGAATACACAGGTGTTATGTGGTGTCTGCTCCCCTGCTGGTCATAAGAAAGAATACACAGGTGTAATGTGGTGTCTGCTCCCCCGGCTGGTCATAATAAAGAATACACAGGTGATATGTGGTGTCTGCTCCCCCTGCTGGTCATAATAAAGACTACACAGGTGATATGTGGTGTCTGCTCTCTCTGCTGGTCATAATAAAGAATACACAGGTGTTATGTGGTGTCTGCTCCCCCTGCTGGTCATAATAAAGAATACACAGGTGATATGTGGTGTCTGCTCCCCCTGCTGGTCATAATAAAAAATACACAGGTGATATGTGGTGTCTGCTCCCCCTGCTGGTCATAATAAAGAATACACAGGTGTTATGTGGTGTCTGCTCCCCCTGCTGGTCATAATAAAGAATACACAGGTGTAATGTGGTGTCTGCTCCCCCTGCTGGTCATAATAAAGAATACACAGATGTTATGTGGTGTCTGCTCCCCCTGCTGGTCATAATAAAGACTACACAGGTGATATGTGGTGTCTGCTCCCCCTGCTGGTCATAATAAAGAATACACAGGTGATATGTGGTGTTTGCTCTCTCTGCTGGTCATAATAAAGAATACACAGGTGATATGTGGTGTTTGCTCTCTCTGCTGGTCATAATAAAGAATACACAGGTGTTATGTGGTGTCTGCTCCCCCTGCTGGTCATAATAAAGAATACACAGGTGTAATGTGGTGTCTGCTCCCCCTGCTGGTCATAATAAAGAATACACAGATGTTATGTGGTGTCTGCTCCCCCTGCTGGTCATAATAAAGACTACACAGGTGATATGTGGTGTCTGCTCTCTCTGCTGGTCATAATAAAGAATACACAGGTGTTATGTGGTGTCTGCTCTCTCTGCTGGTCATAATAAAGAATACACAGGTGTTATGTGGTGTCTGCTCCCCCTGCTGGTCATAATAAAGAATACACAGGTGATATGTGGTGTCTGCTCCCCCTGCTGGTCATAATAAAAAATACACAGGTGATATGTGGTGTCTGCTCCCCCTGCTGGTCATAATAAAGAATACACAGGTGTTATGTGGTGTCTGCTCCCCCTGCTGGTCATAATAAAGAATACACAGGTGTAATGTGGTGTCTGCTCCCCCTGCTGGTCATAATAAAGAATACACAGATGTTATGTGGTGTCTGCTCCCCCTGCTGGTCATAATAAAGACTACACAGGTGATATGTGGTGTCTGCTCCCCCTGCTGGTCATAATAAAGAATACACAGGTGATATGTGGTGTTTGCTCTCTCTGCTGGTCATAATAAAGAATACACAGGTGTTATGTGGTGTCCGCTCTCTCTGCTGGTCATAATAAAGAATACACAGGTGATATGTGGTGTCTGCTCCCCCTGCTGGTCATAATAAAGAATACACAGGTGATATGTGGTGTCTGCTCTCTCTGCTGGTCATAATAAAGAATACACAGGTGATATGTGGTGTTTGCTCTCTCTGCTGGTCATAATAAAGAATACACAGGTGTTATGTGGTGTCTGCTCCCCCTGCTGGTCATAATAAAGAATACACAGGTGTAATGTGGTGTCTGCTCCTTCTGCTGGTCATAATAAAGAATACACAGATGTTATGTGGTGTCTGCTCCCCCTGCTGGTCATAATAAAGACTACACAGGTGATATGTGGTGTCTGCTCCCCCTGCTGGTCATAATAAAGAATACACAGGTGATATGTGGTGTTTGCTCTCTCTGCTGGTCATAATAAAGAATACACAGGTGATATGTGGTGTTTGCTCTCTCTGCTGGTCATAATAAAGAATACACAGGTGATATGTGGTGTCTGCTCCCCCTGCTGGTCATAATAAAGAATACACAGGTGTTATGTGGTGTCTGCTTCCCCTGCTGGTCATAATAAAGAATACACAGGTGTTATGTGGTGTCTGCTCCCCCTGCTGGTCATAATAAAGAATACACAGATGTTATGTGGTGTCTGCTCCCCCTGCTGGTCATAATAAAGAATACACAGGTGTTATGTGGTGTCTGCTCCCCCTGCTGGTCATAATAAAGAATACACAGATGTTATGTGGTGTCTGCTCCCCCTGCTGGTCATAATAAAGAATACACAGATGTTATGTGGTGTCTGCTCCCCCTGCTGGTCATAATAAAGAATACACAGGTGATATGTGGTGTCTGCTCCCCCTGCTGGTCATAATAAAGAATACACAGATGATATGTGGTGTCTGCTCTCTCTGCTGGTCATAATAAAGAATACACAGGTGATATGTGGTGTTTGCTCTCTCTGCTGGTCATAATAAAGAATACACAGGTGATATGTGGTGTCTGCTCCCCCTGCTGGTCATAATAAAGAATACACAGGTGTTATGTGGTGTCTGCTCCCCCTGCTGGTCATAATAAAGAATACACAGGTGATATGTGGTGTCTGCTCTCTCTGCTGGTCATAATAAAGACTACACAGGTGATATGTGGTGTCTGCTCCCCCTGCTGGTCATAATAAAGACTACACAGGTGATATGTGGTGTCTGCTTCCCCTGCTGGTCATAATAAAGAATACACAGGTGATATGTGGTGTCTGCTCCCCCTGCTGGTCATAATAAAGAATACACAGGTGTTATGTGGTGTCTGCTCTCTCTGCTGGTCATAATAAAGAATACACAGGTGTTATGTGGTGTCTGCTCCCCCTGCTGGTCATAATAAAGAATACACAGGTGTTATGTGGTGTCCGCTCTCTCTGCTGGTCATAATAAAGAATACACAGGTGATATGTGGTGTCTGCTCCCCTGCTGGTCATAATAAAGAATACACAGGTGATATGTGGTGTCTGCTCCCCCTGCTGGTCATAATAAAGAATACACAGGTGTTATGTGGTGTCTGCTCCCCCTGCTGGTCATAATAAAGAATACACAGGTGTAATGTGGTGTCTGCTCCCCCTGCTGGTCATAATAAAGAATACACAGGTGTTATGTGGTGTCTGCTCCCCCTGCTGGTCATAATAAAGACTACACAGGTGATATGTGGTGTCTGCTCTCTCTGCTGGTCATAATAAAGAATACACAGGTGTTATGTGGTGTCTGCTCCTCCTGCTGGTCATAATAAAGAATACACAGGTGTAATGTGGTGTCTGCTCCCCCTGCTGGTCATAATAAAGAATACACAGGTGTTATGTGGTGTCTGCTCCCCCTGCTGGTCATAATAAAGAATACACAGGTGTTATGTGGTGTCTGCTCCTCCTGCTGGTCATAATAAAGAATACACAGGTGATATGTGGTGTCGGCTCCCCCTGCTGGTCATAATAAAGAATACACAGGTGTTATGTGGTGTCTGCTCCCCCTGCTGGTCATAATAAAGAATACACAGGTGATATGTGGTGTCGGCTCCCCCTGCTGGTCATAATAAAGAATACACAGGTGATATGTGGTGTCTGCTCCCTCTGCTGGTCATAATAAAGAATACACAGGTGATATGTGGTGTCGGCTCCCCCTGCTGGTCATAATAAAGAATACACAGGTGATATGTGGTGTCTGCTCCCCCTGCTGGTCATAATAAAGAATACACAGGTGTTATGTGGTGTCTGCTCCCCCTGCTGGTCATAATAAAGAATACACAGGTGTAATGTGATGTCTGCTCCCCCTGCTGGTCATAATAAAGAATACACAGGTGTTATGTGGTGTCTGCTCCCCCTGCTGGTCATAATAAAGACTACACAGGTGATATGTGGTGTCTGCTCTCTCTGCTGGTCATAATAAAGAATACACAGGTGATATGTGGTGTCTGCTCCCCCTGCTGGTCATAATAAAGAATACACAGGTGATATGTGGTGTCTGCTCCCCCTGCTGGTCATAATAAAGAATACACAGGTGTTATGTAGTGTCTGCTCCCCCTGCTGGTCATAATAAAGAATACACAGGTGATATGTGGTGTCTGCTCCCCCTGCTGGTCATAATAAAGAATACACAGGTGTTATGTGGTGTCTGCTCCCTCTGCTGGTCATAATAAAGAATACACAGGTGTTATGTGGTGTCTGCTCCCCCTGCTGGTCATAATAAAGAATACACAGGTGTTATGTGGTGTCTGCTCTCTCTGCTGGTCATAATAAAGAATACACAGGTGATATGTGGTGTCTGCTCTCCCTGCTGGTCATAATAAAGAATACACAGGTGATATGTGGTGTCTGCTCCCTCTGCTGGTCATAATAAAGAATACACAGGTGTTATGTGGTGTCGGCTCCCCCTGCTGGTCATAATAAAGAATACACAGGTGTTATGTGGTGTCTGCTCTCTCTGCTGGTCATAATAAAGAATACACAGGTGTTATGTGGTGTCTGCTCCCCCTGCTGGTCATAATAAAGAATACACAGGTGATATGTGGTGTCTGCTCTCTCTGCTGGTCATAATAAAGAATACACAGGTGATATGTGGTGTTTGCTCTCTCTGCTGGTCATAATAAAGAATACACAGGTGTTATGTGGTGTCTGCTCCCCCTGCTGGTCATAATAAAGAATACACAGGTGTTATGTGGTGTCTGCTCCCCCTGCTGGTCATAATAAAGAATACACAGGTGTTATGTGGTGTCTGCTCCCCCTGCTGGTCATAATAAAGAATACACAGGTGTTATGTGGTGTCTGCTCTCTCTGCTGGTCATAATAAAGAATACACAGGTGTTATGTGGTGTCTGCTCCCCCTGCTGGTCATAATAAAGAATACACAGGTGTTATGTGGTGTCTGCTCCCCCTGCTGGTCATAATAAAGAATACACAGGTGTTATGTGGTGTCTGCTCTCTCTGCTGGTCATAATAAAGAATACACAGGTGTTATGTGGTGTCTGCTCCCCCTGCTGGTCATAATAAAGAATACACAGGTGATATGTGGTGTCTGCTCTCTCTGCTGGTCATAATAAAGAATACACAGGTGATATGTGGTGTTTGCTCTCTCTGCTGGTCATAATAAAGAATACACAGGTGTTATGTGGTGTCTGCTCCCCCTGCTGGTCATAATAAAGAATACACAGGTGTTATGTGGTGTCTGCTCCTCCTGCTGGTCATAATAAAGAATACACAGATGTTATGTGGTGTCTGCTCCCCCTGCTGGTCATAATAAAGAATACACAGGTGTTATGTGGTGTCTGCTCCCCCTGCTGGTCATAATAAAGAATACACAGGTGTTATGTGGTGTCTGCTCCCCCTGCTGGTCATAATAAAGAATACACAGGTGATATGTGGTGTCTGCTCCCCCTGCTGGTCATAATAAAGAATACACAGGTGATATGTGGTGTCTGCTCCCCCTGCTGGTCATAATAAAGAATACACAGGTGATATGTGGCGTCTGCTCTCTCTGCTGGTCATAATAAAGAATACACAGGTGATATGTGGTGTCTGCTCCCCCTGCTGGTCATAATAAAGAATACACAGGTGTTATGTGGTGTCTGCTCCCCCTGCTGGTCATAATAAAGAATACACAGGTGTAATGTGGTGTCTGCTCCCTCTGCTGGTCATAATAAAGAATACACAGGTGTTATGTGGTGTCTGCTCCCCCTGCTGGTCATAATAAAGACTACACAGGTGATATGTGGTGTCTGCTCTCTCTGCTGGTCATAATAAAGAATACACAGGTGATATGTGGTGTCTGCTCCCCCTGCTGGTCATAATAAAGAATACACAGGTGTTATGTGGTGTCTGCTCCCCCTGCTGGTCATAATAAAGAATACACAGGTGATATGTGGTGTCTGCTCCCCCTGCTGGTCATAATAAAGAATACACAGGTGTTATGTGGTGTCTGCTCCCCCTGCTGGTCATAATAAAGAATACACAGGTGATATGTGGTGTCTGCTCCTCCTGCTGGTCATAATAAAGAATACACAGGTGTTATGTGGTGTCTGCTCCCCCTGCTGGTCATAATAAAGACTACACAGGTGATATGTGGTGTCTGCTCTCTCTGCTGGTCATAATAAAGAATACACAGGTGTTATGTGGTGTCTGCTCCTCCTGCTGGTCATAATAAAGAATACACAGGTGTAATGTGGTGTCTGCTCCCCCTGCTGGTCATAATAAAGAATACACAGGTGATATGTGGTGTCTGCTCCCCCTGCTGGTCATAATAAAGAATACACAGGTGTTATGTGGTGTCTGCTCCCCCTGCTGGTCATAATAAAGAATACACAGGTGTTATGTGGTGTCTGCTCCTCCTGCTGGTCATAATAAAGAATACACAGGTGATATGTGGTGTCGGCTCCCCCTGCTGGTCATAATAAAGAATACACAGGTGTTATGTGGTGTCTGCTCCCCCTGCTGGTCATAATAAAGAATACACAGGTGATATGTGGTGTCGGCTCCCCCTGCTGGTCATAATAAAGAATACACAGGTGATATGTGGTGTCTGCTCCCTCTGCTGGTCATAATAAAGAATACACAGGTGATATGTGGTGTCGGCTCCCCCTGCTGGTCATAATAAAGAATACACAGGTGATATGTGGTGTCTGCTCCCCCTGCTGGTCATAATAAAGAATACACAGGTGTTATGTGGTGTCTGCTCCCCCTGCTGGTCATAATAAAGAATACACAGGTGTAATGTGATGTCTGCTCCCCCTGCTGGTCATAATAAAGAATACACAGGTGTTATGTGGTGTCTGCTCCCCCTGCTGGTCATAATAAAGACTACACAGGTGATATGTGGTGTCTGCTCTCTCTGCTGGTCATAATAAAGAATACACAGGTGATATGTGGTGTCTGCTCCCCCTGCTGGTCATAATAAAGAATACACAGGTGATATGTGGTGTCTGCTCCCCCTGCTGGTCATAATAAAGAATACACAGGTGTTATGTAGTGTCTGCTCCCCCTGCTGGTCATAATAAAGAATACACAGGTGATATGTGGTGTCTGCTCCCCCTGCTGGTCATAATAAAGAATACACAGGTGTTATGTGGTGTCTGCTCTCTCTGCTGGTCATAATAAAGAATACACAGGTGTTATGTGGTGTCTGCTCCCCCTGCTAGTCATAATAAAGAATACACAGGTGTTATGTGGTGTCTGCTCTCTCTGCTGGTCATAATAAAGAATACACAGGTGATATGTGGTGTCTGCTCCCCCTGCTGGTCATAATAAAGAATACACAGGTGATATGTGGTGTCTGCTCCCTCTGCTGGTCATAATAAAGAATACGCAGGTGTTATGTGGTGTCTGCTCCCCCTGCTGGTCATAATAAAGAATACACAGGTGTTATGTGGTGTCTGCTCTCTCTGCTGGTCATAATAAAGAATACACAGGTGTTATGTGGTGTCTGCTCCCCCTGCTGGTCATAATAAAGAATACACAGGTGACATGTGGTGTCTGCTCTCTCTGCTGGTCATAATAAAGAATACACAGATGTTATGTGGTGTCTGCTCCCCCTGCTGGTCATAATAAAGAATACACAGGTGTTATGTGGTGTCTGCTCCCCCTGCTGGTCATAATAAAGAATACACAGGTGTTATGTGGTGTCTGCTCCCCCTGCTGGTCATAATAAAGAATACACAGGTGATATGTGGTGTCTGCTCTCTCTGCTGGTCATAATAAAGAATACACAGGTGATATGTGGTGTCTGCTCTCTCTGCTGGTCATAATAAAGAATACACAGGTGATATGTGGTGTCTGCTCCCCCTGCTGGTCATAATAAAGAATACACAGGTGATATGTGGTGTCTGCTCCCCCTGCTGGTCATAATAAAGAATACACAGGTGATATGTGGCGTCTGCTCTCTCTGCTGGTCATAATAAAGAATACACAGGTGATATGTGGTGTCTGCTCCCCCTGCTGGTCATAATAAAGAATACACAGGTGTTATGTGGTGTCTGCTCCCCCTGCTGGTCATAATAAAGAATACACAGGTGTAATGTGGTGTCTGCTCCCCCTGCTGGTCATAATAAAGAATACACAGGTGTTATGTGGTGTCTGCTCCCCCTGCTGGTCATAATAAAGACTACACAGGTGATATGTGGTGTCTGCTCTCTCTGCTGGTCATAATAAAGAATACACAGGTGTTATGTGGTGTCTGCTCCCCCTGCTGGTCATAATAAAGAATACACAGGTGATATGTGGTGTCTGCTCCTCCTGCTGGTCATAATAAAGAATACACAGGTGATATGTGGTGTCTGCTCCTCCTGCTGGTCATAATAAAGAATACACAGATGATATGTGGTGTCGGCTCCCCCTGCTGGTCATAATAAATACACAGGTGATATGTGGTGTCTGCTCCTCCTGCTGGTCATAATAAAGAATACACAGGTGTTATGTGGTGTCTGCTCCTCCTGCTGGTCATAATAAAGAATACACAGGTGATATGTGGTGTCTGCTCCCCCTGCTGGTCATAATAAAGAATACACAGGTGATATGTGGTGTCTGCTCCCCCTGCTGGTCATAATAAAGAATACACAGGTGATATGTGGTGTCTGCTCCCCCTGCTGGTCATAATAAAGAATACACAGGTGATATGTGGTGTCTGCTCCCCCTGCTGGTCATAATAAAGAATACACAGGTGATATGTGGTGTCTGCTCCCTCTGCTGGTCATAATAAAGAATACACAGGTGTTATGTGGTGTCTGCTCCCCCTGCTGGTCATAATAAAGAATACACAGATGTTATGTGGTGTCTGCTCTCTCTGCTGGTCATAATAAAGAATACACAGGTGATATGTGGTGTCTGCTCCCCATGCTGGTCATAATAAAGAATACACAGGTGATATGTGGTGTCTGCTCCCCCTGCTGGTCATAATAAAGAATACACAGGTGTTATGTGGTGTCTGCTCCCCCTGCTGGTCATAATAAAGACTACACAGGTGATATGTGGTGTCTGCTCTCTCTGCTGGTCATAATAAAGAATACACAGGTGATATGTGGTGTCGGCTCCCCCTGCTGGTCATAATAAAGACTACACAGGTGATATGTGTTGTCTGCTCTCTCTGCTGGTCATAATAAAGAATACACAGGTGTTATGTGGTGTCTGCTCCCCCTGCTGGTCATAATAAAGACTACACAGGTGATATGTGGTGTCTGCTCCCCCTGCTGGTCATAATAAAGAATACACAGGTGATATGTGGTGTCTGCTCTCTCTGCTGGTCATAATAAAGAATACACAGGTGTTATGTGGTGTCTGCTCCCCCTGCTGGTCATAATAAAGAATACACAGGTGATATGTGGTGTCTGCTCCTCCTGCTGGTCATAATAAAGAATACACAGGTGATATGTGGTGTCGGCTCCCCCTGCTGGTCATAATAAATACACAGGTGATATGTGGTGTCTGCTCCTCCTGCTGGTCATAATAAAGAATACACAGGTGTTATGTGGTGTCTGCTCCCCCTGCTGGTCATAATAAAGAATACACAGGTGATATGTGGTGTCTGCTCCCCCTGCTGGTCATAATAAAGAATACACAGGTGATATGTGGTGTCTGCTCCCTCTGCTGGTCATAATAAAGAATACACAGGTGATATGTGGTGTCTGCTCCCCCTGCTGGTCATAATAAAGAATACACAGGTGATATGTGGTGTCTGCTCCCCCTGCTGGTCATAATAAAGAATACACAGGTGATATGTGGTGTCTGCTCCCCCTGCTGGTCATAATAAAGAATACACAGGTGATATGTGGTGTCTGCTCCCTCTGCTGGTCATAATAAAGAATACACAGGTGTTATGTGGTGTCTGCTCTCTCTGCTGGTCATAATAAAGAATACACAGGTGATATGTGGTGTCTGCTCCCCCTGCTGGTCATAATAAAGAATACACAGGTGATATGTGGTGTCTGCTCCCCCTGCTAGTCATAATAAAGAATACACAGGTGTTATGTGGTGTCTGCTCCCCCTGCTGGTCATAATAAAGACTACACAGGTGATATGTGGTGTCTGCTCTCTCTGCTGGTCATAATAAAGAATACACAGGTGATATGTGGTGTCTGCTCCCCCTGCTGGTCATAATAAAGAATACACAGGTGTTATGTGGTGTCTGCTCCCCCTGCTGGTCATAATAAAGAATACACAGATGTTATGTGGTGTCTGCTCTCTCTGCTGGTCATAATAAAGAATACACAGGTGATATGTGGTGTCTGCTCCCCCTGCTGGTCGTAATAAAGAATACCCAGGTGATATGTGGTGTCTGCTCCCCTTGCTGGTCATAATAAAGACTACACAGGTGTTATGTGGTGTCTGCTCCCCCTGCTGGTCATAATAAAGAATACACAGGTGTAATGTGGTGTCTGCTCCCCCTGCTAGTCATAATAAAGAATACACAGGTGTTATGTGGTGTCTGCTCCCCCTGCTGGTCATAATAAAGACTACACAGGTGATATGTGGTGTCTGCTCCCTCTGCTGGTCATAATAAAGAATACACAGGTGATATGTGGTGTCGGCTCCCCCTGCTGGTCATAATAAAGAATACACAGGTGATATGTGGTGTCTGCTCCCCCTGCTAGTCATAATAAAGAATACACAGGTGATATGTGGTGTCGGCTCCCCCTGCTGGTCATAATAAAGAATACACAGGTGATATGTGGTGTCGGCTCCCCCTGCTGGTCATAATAAAGAATACACAGGTGATATGTGGTGTCTGCTCCCCCTGCTGGTCATAATAAAGAATACACAGGTGATATGTGGTGTCTGCTCCCCCTGCTGGTCATAATAAAGACTACACAGGTGATATGTGGTGTCTGCTCTCTCTGCTAGTCATAATAAAGAATACACAGGTGATATGTGGTGTCTGCTCCCCCTGCTGGTCATAATAAAGAATACACAGGTGATATGTGGTGTCTGCTCCCTCTGCTGGTCATAATAAAGAATACACAGGTGATATGTGGTGTCGGCTCCCCCTGCTGGTCATAATAAAGAATACACAGGTGATATGTGGTGTCTGCTCCCCCTGCTGGTCATAATAAAGAATACACAGGTGTTATGTGGTGTCTGCTCCCCCTGCTGGTCATAATAAAGAATACACAGGTGTAATGTGGTGTCTGCTCCCCCTGCTGGTCATAATAAAGAATACACAGGTGTTATGTGGTGTCTGCTCCCCCTGCTGGTCATAATAAAGACTACACAGGTGATATGTGGTGTCTGCTCTCTCTGCTGGTCATAATAAAGAATACACAGGTGTTATGTGGTGTCTGCTCTCTCTGCTGGTCATAATAAAGAATACACAGGTGTTATGTGGTGTCTGCTCCCCCTGCTGGTCATAATAAAGAATACACAGGTGATATGTGGTGTCTGCTCCTCCTGCTGGTCATAATAAAGAATACACAGGTGATATGTGGTGTCTGCTCCCCCTGCTGGTCATAATAAAGAATACACAGGTGATATGTGGTGTCTGCTCCTCCTGCTGGTCATAATAAAGAATACACAGGTGTTATGTGGTGTCTGCTCCCCCTGCTGGTCATAATAAAGAATACACAGGTGATATGTGGTGTCTGCTCCCCCTGCTGGTCATAATAAAGAATACACAGGTGATGTGTGGTGTCTGCTCCCTCTGCTGGTCATAATAAAGAATACACAGGTGTTATGTGGTGTCTGCTCCCCCTGCTGGTCATAATAAAGAATACACAGGTGATATGTGGTGTCTGCTCCCCCTGCTGGTCATAATAAAGAATACACAGGTGATATGTGGTGTCTGCTCCCTCTGCTGGTCATAATAAAGAATACACAGGTGTTATGTGGTGTCTGCTCCCCCTGCTGGTCATAATAAAGAATACACAGGTGATATGTGGTGTCTGCTCCCCCTGCTGGTCATAATAAAGAATACACAGGTGTTATGTGGTGTCTGCTCCCCCTGCTGGTCATAATAAAGAATACACAGGTGTAATGTGGTGTGTGCTCCCCCTGCTGGTCATAATAAAGAATACACAGGTGTTATGTGGTGTCTGCTCTCTCTGCTGGTCATAATAAAGAATACACAGGTGTTATGTGGTGTCTGCTCCTCCTGCTGGTCATAATAAAGAATACACAGGTGTAATGTGGTGTCTGCTCCCCCTGCTGGTCATAATAAAGAATACACAGGTGTTATGTGGTGTCTGCTCCCCCTGCTGGTCATAATAAAGAATACACAGGTGTTATGTGGTGTCTGCTCCTCCTGCTGGTCATAATAAAGAATACACAGGTGTAATGTGGTGTCTGCTCCCCCTGCTGGTCATAATAAAGAATACACAGGTGATATGTGGTGTCGGCTCCCCCTGCTGGTCATAATAAAGAATACACAGGTGATATGTGGTGTCTGCTCCCTCTGCTGGTCATAATAAAGAATACACAGGTGATATGTGGTGTCGGCTCCCCCTGCTGGTCATAATAAAGAATACACAGGTGATATGTGGTGTCTGCTCCCCCTGCTGGTCATAATAAAGAATACACAGGTGTTATGTGGTGTCTGCTCCCCCTGCTGGTCATAATAAAGAATACACAGGTGTAATGTGGTGTCTGCTCCCCCTGCTGGTCATAATAAAGAATACACAGGTGTTATGTGGTGTCTGCTCCCCCTGCTGGTCATAATAAAGACTACACAGGTGATATGTGGTGTCTGCTCTCTCTGCTGGTCATAATAAAGAATACACAGGTGTTATGTGGTGTCTGCTCCCCCTGCTGGTCATAATAAAGAATACACGGGTGTTATGTGGTGTCTGCTCCCCCTGCTGGTCATAATAAAGAATACACAGGTGATATGTGGTGTCTGCTCCCCCTGCTGGTCATAATAAAGACTACACAGGTGATATGTGGTGTTTGCTCTCTCTGCTGGTCATAATAAAGAATACACAGGTGTTATGTGGTGTCTGCTCTCTCTGCTGGTCATAATAAAGAATACACAGGTGATATGTGGTGTCTGCTCCCCCTGCTGGTCATAATAAAGAATACACAGGTGATATGTGGTGTCTGCTCCTCCTGCTGGTCATAATAAAGAATACACAGGTGATATGTGGTGTCTGCTCCCTCTGCTGGTCATAATAAAGAATACACAGGTGTTATGTGGTGTCTGCTCCCCCTGCTGGTCATAATAAAGAATACACAGGTGTTATGTGGTGTCTGCTCTCTCTGCTGGTCATAATAAAGAATACGCAGGTGTTATGTGGTGTCTGCTCCCTCTGCTGGTCATAATAAAGAATACACAGGTGTTATGTGGTGTCTGCTCCCCCTGCTGGTCATAATAAAGAATACACAGGTGTAATGTGGTGTCTGCTCCCCCTGCTGGTCATAATAAAGACTACACAGGTGATATGTGGTGTCTGCTCCCCCTGCTGGTCATAATAAAGACTACACAGGTGATATGTGGTGTCTGCTCCCCCTGCTGGTCATAATAAAGAATACACAGGTGATATGTGGTGTCTGCTCCCCCTGCTGGTCATAATAAAGAATACACAGGTGATATGTGGTGTCTGCTCCCCCTGCTGGTCATAATAAAGAATACACAGGTGTTATGTGGTGTCTGCTCCCCCTGCTGGTCATAATAAAGAATACACAGGTGATATGTGGTGTCTGCTCCCCCTGCTGGTCATAATAAAGAATACACAGGTGTTATGTGGTGCCTGCTCCCCCTGCTGGTAATAATAAAGAATACACAGGTGATATGTTGTGTCTGCTCCCCCTGCTGGTCATAATAAAGACTACACAGGTGATATGTGGTGTCTGCTCCCCCTGCTGGTCATAATAAAGACTACACAGGTGATATGTGGTGTCTGCTCCCCCTGCTGGTCATAATAAAGAATACACAGGTGATATGTGGTGTCTGCTCCCCCTGCTGGTCATAGTAAAGACTACACAGGTGATATGTGGTGTCTGCTCCCCCTGCTGGTCATAATAAAGAATACACAGGTGATATGTGGTGTCTGCTCCCCCTGCTGGTCATAATAAAGAATACACAGGTGTAATGTGGTGTCTGCTCCCCCTGCTGGTCATAATAAAGAATACACAGATGTTATGTGGTGTCTGCTCCCCCTGCTGGTCATAATAAAGACTACACAGGTGATATGTGGTGTCTGCTCCCCCTGCTGGTCATAATAAAGAATACACAGGTGATATGTGGTGTTTGCTCTCTCTGCTGGTCATAATAAAGAATACACAGGTGATATGTGGTGTTTGCTCTCTCTGCTGGTCATAATAAAGAATACACAGATGTTATGTGGTGTCTGCTCCCCCTGCTGGTCATAATAAAGAATACACAGGTGTTATGTGGTGTCTGCTCCCCCTGCTGGTCATAATAAAAAATACACAGGTGTTATGTGGTGTCTGCTCCCCCTGCTGGTCTTAATAAAGAATACACAGGTGATATGTGGTGTCTGCTCTCTCTGCTGGTCATAATAAAGACTACACAGGTGATCTGTGGTGTCTGCTCCCCCTGCTGGTCATAATAAAGACTACACAGGTGATATGTGGTGTCTGCTCCCCCTGCTGGTCATAATAAAGAATACACAGGTGTTATGTGGTGTCTGCTCTCTCTGCTGGTCATAATAAAGAATACACAGGTGTTATGTGGTGTCTGCTCCCCCTGCTGGTCATAATAAAGAATACACAGGTGATATGTGGTGTCTGCTCCCCCTGCTGGTCATAATAAAGAATACACAGGTGTTATGTGGTGTCTGCTCCCCCTGCTGGTCATAATAAAGAATACACAGGTGATATGTGGTGTCTGCTCCCCCTGCTGGTCATAATAAAGAATACACAGGTAATATGTGGTGTCTGCTCCCCCTGCTGGTCATAATAAAGAATACACAGGTGTTATGTGGTGTCTGCTCCCCCTGCTGGTCATAATAAAGAATACACAGATGTTATGTGGTGTCTGCTCCCCCTGCTGGTCATAATAAAGACTACACAGGTGATATGTGGTGTCTGCTCCCCCTGCTGGTCATAATAAAGAATACACAGGTGATATGTGGTGTTTGCTCTCTCTGCTGGTCATAATAAAGAATACACAGGTGTTATGTGGTGTCTGCTCTCTCTGCTGGTCATAATAAAGAATACACAGGTGTTATGTGGTGTCTGCTCCCCCTGCTGGTCATAATAAAGAATACACAGGTGATATGTGGTGTCTGCTCCTCCTGCTGGTCATAATAAAGATTACACAGGTGATATGTGGTGTCTGCTCCTCCTGCTGGTCATAATAAAGAATACACAGATGATATGTGGTGTCGGCTCCCCCTGCTGGTCATAATAAAGAATACACAGGTGATATGTGGTGTCTGCTCCTCCTGCTGGTCATAATAAAGAATACACAGATGTTATGTGGTGTCTGCTCCCCCTGCTGGTCATAATAAATACACAGGTGATATGTGGTGTCTGCTCCTCCTGCTGGTCATAATAAAGAATACACAGGTGTTATGTGGTGTCTGCTCCCCCTGCTGGTCATAATAAAGACTACACAGGTGATATGTGGTGTCTGCTCCCCCTGCTGGTCATAATAAAGAATACACAGGTGATATGTGGTGTCTGCTCCCCCTGCTGGTCATAATAAAGAATACACAGGTGTTATGTGGTGTCTGCTCCCCCTGCTGGTCATAATAAAGAATACACAGATGTTATGTGGTGTCTGCTCTCTCTGCTGGTCATAATAAAGACTACACAGGTGATATGTGGTGTCTGCTCCCCCTGCTGGTCATAATAAAGACTACACAGGTGATATGTGGTGTCTGCTCCCCCTGCTGGTCATAATAAAGAATACACAGGTGTTATGTGGTGTCTGCTCTCTCTGCTGGTCATAATAAAGAATACACAGGTGTTATGTGGTGTCTGCTCCCCCTGCTGGTCATAATAAAGAATACACAGGTGATATGTGGTGTCTGCTCCCCCTGCTGGTCATAATAAAGAATACACAGGTGTTATGTGGTGTCTGCTCCCCCTGCTGGTCATAATAAAGAATACACAGGTGATATGTGGTGTCTGCTCCCCCTGCTGGTCATAATAAAGAATACACAGGTAATATGTGGTGTCTGCTCCCCCTGCTGGTCATAATAAAGAATACACAGGTGTTATGTGGTGTCTGCTCCCCCTGCTGGTCATAATAAAGAATACACAGATGTTATGTGGTGTCTGCTCTCTCTGCTGGTCATAATAAAGAATACACAGGTGATATGTGGTGTCTGCTCCCCCTGCTGGTCATAATAAAGAATACACAGGTGTAATGTGGTGTCTGCTCCCCCTGCTGGTCATAATAAAGAATACACAGATGTTATGTGGTGTCTGCTCCCCCTGCTGGTCATAATAAAGACTACACAGGTGATATGTGGTGTCTGCTCCCCCTGCTGGTCATAATAAAGAATACACAGGTGATATGTGGTGTTTGCTCTCTCTGCTGGTCATAATAAAGAATACACAGGTGTTATGTGGTGTCTGCTCTCTCTGCTGGTCATAATAAAGAATACACAGGTGTTATGTGGTGTCTGCTCCCCCTGCTGGTCATAATAAAGAATACACAGGTGATATGTGGTGTCTGCTCCTCCTGCTGGTCATAATAAAGAATACACAGGTGATATGTGGTGTCTGCTCCTCCTGCTGGTCATAATAAAGAATACACAGATGATATGTGGTGTCGGCTCCCCCTGCTGGTCATAATAAATACACAGGTGATATGTGGTGTCTGCTCCTCCTGCTGGTCATAATAAAGAATACACAGGTGTTATGTGGTGTCTGCTCCCCCTGCTGGTCATAATAAAGAATACACAGGTGATATGTGGTGTCTGCTCCCCCTGCTGGTCATAATAAAGAATACACAGGTGATATGTGGTGTCTGCTCCCTCTGCTGGTCATAATAAAGAATACACAGATGATATGTGGTGTCTGCTCCCCCTGCTGGTCATAATAAAGACTACACAGGTGATATGTGGTGTCTGCTCCCTCTGCTGGTCATAATAAAGAATACACAGGTGATATGTGGTGTCTGCTCCCCCTGCTGGTCATAATAAAGAATACACAGGTGATATGTGGTGTCTGCTCCCCCTGCTGGTCATAATAAAGAATACACAGGTGATATGTGGTGTCTGCTCCCCCTGCTGGTCATAATAAAGAATACACAGGTGATATGTGGTGTCTGCTCCCTCTGCTGGTCATAATAAAGAATACACAGGTGTTATGTGGTGTCTGCTCCCCCTGCTGGTCATAATAAAGAATACACAGATGTTATGTGGTGTCTGCTCTCTCTGCTGGTCATAATAAAGAATACACAGGTGATATGTGGTGTCTGCTCCCCCTGCTGGTCATAATAAAGAATACACAGGTGATATGTGGTGTCTGCTCCCTCTGCTGGTCATAATAAAGAATACACAGATGTTATGTGGTGTCTGCTCCCCCTGCTAGTCATAATAAAGAATACACAGGTGTTATGTGGTGTCTGCTCCCCCTGCTGGTCATAATAAAGACTACACAGGTGATATGTGGTGTCTGCTCTCTCTGCTGGTCATAATAAAGAATACACAGGTGATATGTGGTGTCGGCTCCCCCTGCTGGTCATAATAAAGAATACACAGGTGATATGTGGTGTCTGCTCCCTCTGCTGGTCATAATAAAGAATACACAGGTGATATGTGGTGTCGGCTCCCCCTGCTGGTCATAATAAAGAATACACAGGTGATATGTGGTGTCTGCTCCCCCTGCTAGTCATAATAAAGAATACACAGGTGTTATGTGGTGTCTGCTCCCCCTGCTGGTCATAATAAAGAATACACAGGTGTAATGTGGTGTCTGCTCCCCCTGCTGGTCATAATAAAGAATACACAGGTGTTATGTGGTGTCTGCTCCCCCTGCTGGTCATAATAAAGACTACACAGGTGATATGTGGTGTCTGCTCCCCCTGCTGGTCATAATAAAGAATACACAGGTGATATGTGGTGTCTGCTCCTCCTGCTGGTCATAATAAAGAATACACAGGTGATATGTGGTGTCGGCTCCCCCTGCTGGTCATAATAAAGAATACACAGGTGATATGTGGTGTCTGCTCTCTCTGCTGGTCATAATAAAGAATACACAGGTGTTATGTGGTGTCTGCTCCCCCTGCTGGTCATAATAAAGAATACACAGGTGTTATGTGGTGTCTGCTCTCTCTGCTGGTCATAATAAAGAATACACAGGTGTTATGTGGTGTCTGCTCCCCCTGCTGGTCATAATAAAGAATACACAGGTGATATGTGGTGTCTGCTCCTCCTGCTGGTCATAATAAAGAATACACAGGTGATATGTGGTGTCGGCTCCCCCTGCTGGTCATAATAAAGAATACACAGGTGATATGTGGTGTCTGCTCCCTCTGCTGGTCATAATAAAGAATACACAGGTGTTATGTGGTGTCTGCTCTCTCTGCTGGTCATAATAAAGAATACACAGGTGTTATGTGGTGTCTGCTCCCCCTGCTGGTCATAATAAAGAATACACAGGTGATATGTGGTGTCTGCTCCTCCTGCTGGTCATAATAAAGAATACACAGGTGATATGTGGTGTCGGCTCCCCCTGCTGGTCATAATAAAGAATACACAGGTGATATGTGGTGTCTGCTCCTCCTGCTGGTCATAATAAAGAATACACAGGTGTTATGTGGTGTCTGCTCCCCCTGCTGGTCATAATAAAGAATACACAGGTGATATGTGGTGTCTGCTCCCCCTGCTGGTCATAATAAAGAATACACAGGTGATGTGAGGTGTCTGCTCCCTCTGCTGGTCATAATAAAGAATACACAGGTGTTATGTGGTGTCTGCTCCCCCTTCTGGTCATAATAAAGAATACACAGGTGATATGTGGTGTCTGCTCCCCCTGCTGGTCATAATAAAGAATACACAGGTGATATGTGGTGTCTGCTCCCCCTGCTGGTCATAATAAAGAATACACAGGTGTTATGTGGTGTCTGCTCCCCCTGCTGGTCATAATAAAGAATACACAGGTGATATGTGGTGTCTGCTCCCCCTGCTGGTCATAATAAAGAATACACAGGTGTTATGTGGTGTCTGCTCCCCCTGCTGGTCATAATAAAGAATACACAGGTGTAATGTGGTGTCTGCTCCCCCTGCTGGTCATAATAAAGAATACACAGGTGTTATGTGGTGTCTGCTCCCCCTGCTGGTCATAATAAAGACTACACAGGTGATATGTGGTGTCTGCTCTCTCTGCTGGTCATAATAAAGAATACACAGGTGTTATGTGGTGTCTGCTCCCCCTGCTGGTCATAGTAAAGAATACACAGGTGTTATGTGGTGTCTGCTCCTCCTGCTGGTCATAATAAAGAATACACAGGTGTAATGTGGTGTCTGCTCCCCCTGCTGGTCATAATAAAGAATACACAGGTGATATGTGGTGTCGGCTCCCCCTGCTGGTCATAATAAAGAATACACAGGTGATATGTGGTGTCTGCTCCCTCTGCTGGTCATAATAAAGAATACACAGGTGATATGTGGTGTCGGCTCCCCCTGCTGGTCATAATAAAGAATACACAGGTGATATGTGGTGTCTGCTCCCCCTGCTGGTCATAATAAAGAATACACAGGTGTTATGTGGTGTCTGCTCCCCCTGCTGGTCATAATAAAGAATACACAGGTGTAATGTGGTGTCTGCTCCCCCTGCTGGTCATAATAAAGAATACACAGGTGTTATGTGGTGTCTGCTCCCCCTGCTGGTCATAATAAAGACTACACAGGTGATATGTGGTGTCTGCTCTCTCTGCTGGTCATAATAAAGACTACACAGGTGATATGTGGTGTCTGCTCTCTCTGCTGGTCATAATAAAGAATACACAGGTGTTATGTGGTGTCTGCTCCCCCTGCTGGTCATAATAAAGACTACACAGGTGATATGTGGTGTCTGCTCCCCCTGCTGGTCATAATAAAGAATACACAGGTGATATGTGGTGTCTGCTCCCCCTGCTGGTCATAATAAAGACTACACAGGTGATATGTGGTGTCTGCTCCCCCTGCTGGTCATAATAAAGAATACACAGGTGTTATGTGGTGTCTGCTCTCTCTGCTGGTCATAATAAAGAATACACAGGTGATATGTGGTGTCTGCTCCCCCTGCTGGTCATAATAAAGAATACACAGGTGATATGTGGTGTCTGCTCCCTCTGCTGGTCATAATAAAGAATACACAGGTGTTATGTGGTGTCTGCTCCCCCTGCTGGTCATAATAAAGAATACACAGGTGTAATGTGGTGTCTGCTCCCCCTGCTGGTCATAATAAAGACTACACAGGTGATATGTGGTGTCTGCTCCCCCTGCTGGTCATAATAAAGACTACACAGGTGATATGTGGTGTCTGCTCCCCCTGCTGGTCATAATAAAGAATACACAGGTGATATGTGGTGTCTGCTCCCCCTGCTGGTCATAATAAAGAATACACAGGTGTTATGTGGTGTCTGCTCCCCCTGCTGGTAATAATAAAGAATACACAGGTGATATGTGGTGTCTGCTCCCCCTGCTGGTCATAATAAAGACTACACAGGTGATATGTGGTGTCTGCTCCCCCTGCTGGTCATAATAAAGACTACACAGGTGATATGTGGTGTCTGCTCCCCCTGCTGGTCATAATAAAGAATACACAGGTGATATGTGGTGTCTGCTCCCCCTGCTGGTCATAATAAAGACTACACAGGTGATATGTGGTGTCTGCTCCCCCTGCTCGTCATAATAAAGAATACACAGGTGATATGTGGTGTCTGCTCCCCCTGCTGGTCATAATAAAGAATACACAGGTGTAATGTGGTGTCTGCTCCCCCTGCTGGTCATAATAAAGAATACACAGGTGATATGTGGTGTCTGCTCCCCCTGCTGGTCATAATAAAGAATACACAGATGTAATGTGGTGTCTGCTCCCCCTGCTGGTCATAATAAAGAATACACAGATGTTATGTGGTGTCTGCTCCCCCTGCTGGTCATAATAAAGACTACACAGGTGATATGTGGTGTCTGCTCCCCCTGCTGGTCATAATAAAGAATACACAGGTGATATGTGGTGTTTGCTCTCTCTGCTGGTCATAATAAAGACTACACAGGTGATATGTGGTGTCTGCTCCCCCTGCTGGTCATAATAAAGACTACACAGGTGATATGTGGTGTCTGCTCCCCCTGCTGGTCATAATAAAGAATACACAGGTGATATGTGGTGTCTGCTCCCCCTGCTGGTCATAATAAAGAATACACAGGTGTAATGTGGTGTCTGCTCCCCCTGCTGGTCATAATAAAGAATACACAGATGTTATGTGGTGTCTGCTCCCCCTGCTGGTCATAATAAAGACTACACAGGTGATATGTGGTGTCTGCTCCCCCTGCTGGTCATAATAAAGAATACACAGGTGATATGTGGTGTTTGCTCTCTCTGCTGGTCATAATAAAGAATACACAGGTGATATGTGGTGTTTGCTCTCTCTGCTGGTCATAATAAAGAATACACAGATGTTATGTGGTGTCTGCTCCCCCTGCTGGTCATAATAAAGAATACACAGGTGTTATGTGGTGTCTGCTCCCCCTGCTGGTCATAATAAAGAATACACAGGTGTTATGTGGTGTCTGCTCCCCCTGCTGGTCTTAATAAAGAATACACAGGTGATATGTGGTGTCTGCTCCCCCTGCTGGTCATAATAAAGACTACACAGGTGATATGTGGTGTCTGCTCCCCCTGCTGGTCATAATAAAGACTACACAGGTGATATGTGGTGTCTGCTCCCCCTGCTGGTCATAATAAAGAATACACAGGTGATATGTGGTGTCTGCCCCCCCTGCTGGTCATAATAAAGAATACACAGGTGTTATGTGGTGTCTGCTCCCCCTGCTGGTCATAATAAAGAATACACAGGTGTTATGTGGTGTCTGCTCCCCCTGCTGGTCATAATAAAGAATACACAGGTGTTATGTGGTGTCTGCTCCCCCTGCTGGTCATAATAAAGACTACACAGGTGATATGTGGTGTCTGCTCCCCCTGCTTGTCATAATAAAGAATACACAGGTGATATGTGGTGTCTGCTCCCCCTGCTGGTCATAATAAAGAATACACAGGTGTTATGTGGTGTCTGCTCCCCCTGCTGGTCTTAATAAAGAATACACAGGTGTTATGTGGTGTCTGCTCTCTCTGCTGGTCATAATAAAGACTACACAGGTGATATGTGGTGTCTGCTCCCCCTGCTGGTCATAATAAAGAATACACAGGTGTTATGTGGTGTCTGCTCCCCCTGCTGGTCATAATAAAGAATACATAGGTGATATGTGGTGTCTGCTCCCCCTGCTGGTCATAATAAAGAATACACAGGTGTTATGTGGTGTCTGCTCCCCCTGCTGGTCATAATAAAGAATACACAGGTAATATGTGGTGTCTGCTCCCCCTGCTGGTCATAATAAAGAATACACAGGTGTTATGTGGTGCCGGCTCCCCCTGCTGGTCATAATAAAGAATACACAGGTGTTATGTGGTGTCTGCTCCCCCTGCTGGTCATAATAAAGAATACACAGGTGTTATGTGGTGTCTGCTCTCTCTGCTGGTCATAATAAAGAATACACAGGTGTTATGTGGTGTCTGCTCCCCCTGCTGGTCATAATAAAGAATACATAGGTGATATGTGGTGTCTGCTCCCCCTGCTGGTCATAATAAAGAATACACAGGTGTTATGTGGTGTCTGCTCCCCCTGCTGGTCATAATAAAGAATACACAGGTAATATGTGGTGTCTGCTCCCCCTGCTGGTCATAATAAAGACTACACAGGTGATATGTGGTGTCTGCTCCCCCTGCTGGTCATAATAAAGACTACACAGGTGATATGTGGTGTCTGCTCCCCCTGCTGGTCATAATAAAGAATACACAGGTGATATGTGGTGTCTGCTCCCCCTGCTGGTCATAATAAAGAATACACAGGTGTTATGTGGTGTCTGCTCCCCCTGCTGGTAATAATAAAGAATACACAGGTGATATGTGGTGTCTGCTCCCCCTGCTGGTCATAATAAAGACTACACAGGTGATATGTGGTGTCTGCTCCCCCTGCTGGTCATAATAAAGACTACACAGGTGATATGTGGTGTCTGCTCCCCCTGCTGGTCATAATAAAGAATACACAGGTGATATGTGGTGTCTGCTCCCCCTGCTGGTCATAATAAAGACTACACAGGTGATATGTGGTGTCTGCTCCCCCTGCTGGTCATAATAAAGAATACACAGGTGATATGTGGTGTCTGCTCCCCCTGCTGGTCATAATAAAGAATACACAGGTGTAATGTGGTGTCTGCTCCCCCTGCTGGTCATAATAAAGAATACACAGATGTTATGTGGTGTCTGCTCCCCCTGCTGGTCATAATAAAGACTACACAGGTGATATGTGGTGTCTGCTCCCCCTGCTGGTCATAATAAAGAATACACAGGTGATATGTGGTGTTTGCTCTCTCTGCTGGTCATAATAAAGAATACACAGGTGATATGTGGTGTTTGCTCTCTCTGCTGGTCATAATAAAGAATACACAGATGTTATGTGGTGTCTGCTCCCCCTGCTGGTCATAATAAAGAATACACAGGTGTTATGTGGTGTCTGCTCCCCCTGCTGGTCATAATAAAGAATACACAGGTGTTATGTGGTGTCTGCTCCCCCTGCTGGTCTTAATAAAGAATACACAGGTGATATGTGGTGTCTGCTCCCCCTGCTGGTCATAATAAAGACTACACAGGTGATATGTGGTGTCTGCTCCCCCTGCTGGTCATAATAAAGACTACACAGGTGATATGTGGTGTCTGCTCCCCCTGCTGGTCATAATAAAGAATACACAGGTGATATGTGGTGTCTGCCCCCCCTGCTGGTCATAATAAAGAATACACAGGTGTTATGTGGTGTCTGCTCCCCCTGCTGGTCATAATAAAGAATACACAGGTGTTATGTGGTGTCTGCTCCCCCTGCTGGTCATAATAAAGAATACACAGGTGTTATGTGGTGTCTGCTCCCCCTGCTGGTCATAATAAAGACTACACAGGTGATATGTGGTGTCTGCTCCCCCTGCTGGTCATAATAAAGAATACACAGGTGATATGTGGTGTCTGCTCCCCCTGCTGGTCATAATAAAGAATACACAGGTGTTATGTGGTGTCTGCTCCCCCTGCTGGTCTTAATAAAGAATACACAGGTGTTATGTGGTGTCTGCTCTCTCTGCTGGTCATAATAAAGACTACACAGGTGATATGTGGTGTCTGCTCCCCCTGCTGGTCATAATAAAGAATACACAGGTGTTATGTGGTGTCTGCTCCCCCTGCTGGTCATAATAAAGAATACATAGGTGATATGTGGTGTCTGCTCCCCCTGCTGGTCATAATAAAGAATACACAGGTGTTATGTGGTGTCTGCTCCCCCTGCTGGTCATAATAAAGAATACACAGGTAATATGTGGTGTCTGCTCCCCCTGCTGGTCATAATAAAGAATACACAGGTGTTATGTGGTGCCGGCTCCCCCTGCTGGTCATAATAAAGAATACACAGGTGTTATGTGGTGTCTGCTCCCCCTGCTGGTCATAATAAAGAATACACAGGTGTTATGTGGTGTCTGCTCTCTCTGCTGGTCATAATAAAGAATACACAGGTGTTATGTGGTGTCTGCTCCCCCTGCTGGTCATAATAAAGAATACATAGGTGATATGTGGTGTCTGCTCCCCCTGCTGGTCATAATAAAGAATACACAGGTGTTATGTGGTGTCTGCTCCCCCTGCTGGTCATAATAAAGAATACATAGGTGATATGTGGTGTCTGCTCCCCCTGCTGGTCATAATAAAGAATACACAGGTGTTATGTGGTGTCTGCTCCCCCTGCTGGTCATAATAAAGAATACACAGGTAATATGTGGTGTCTGCTCCCCCTGCTGGTCATAATAAAGAATACACAGGTGTTATGTGGTGCCGGCTCCCCCTGCTGGTCATAATAAAGAATACACAGGTGATATGTGGTGTCTGCTCCCCCTGCTGGTCATAATAAAGAATACACAGGTAATATGTGGTGTCTGCTCCCCCTGCTGGTCATAATAAAGAATACACAGGTGTTATGTGGTGTCTGCTCCCCCTGCTGGTCATAATAAAGAATACACAGGTGATATGTGGTGTCTGCTCCCCCTGCTGGTCATAATAAAGACTACACAGGTGATATGTGGTGTCTGCTCCCCCTGCTGGTCATAATAAAGAATACACAGGTGATATGTGGTGTCTGCTCCCCCTGCTGGTCATAATAAAGAATACACAGGTGATATGTGGTGTCTGCTCCCCCTGCTGGTCATAATAAAGAATACACAGGTGATATGTGGTGTCTGCTCCCCCTGCTGGTCATAATAAAGAATACACAGGTGTAATGTGGTGTCTGCTCCCCCTGCTGGTCATAATAAAGAATACACAGGTGATATGTGGTGTCTGCTTCCCCTGCTGGTCATAATAAAGAATACACAGGTGTAATGTGGTGTCTGCTCCCCCTGCTGGTCATAATAAAGAATACACAGGTGATATGTGGTGTCTGCTCCCCCTGCTGGTCATAATAAAGAATACACAGGTGATATGTGGTGTCTGCTCCCCCTGCTGGTCATAATAAAGAATACACAGGTGTTATGTGGTGTCTGCTCCCCCTGCTGGTAATAATAAAGAATACACAGGTGATATGTGGTGTCTGCTCCCCCTGCTGGTCATAATAAAGACTACACAGGTGATATGTGGTGTCTGCTCCCCCTGCTGGTCATAATAAAGACTACACAGGTGATATGTGGTGTCTGCTCCCCCTGCTGGTCATAATAAAGAATACACAGGTGATATGTGGTGTCTGCTCCCCCTGCTGGTCATAATAAAGACTACACAGGTGATATGTGGTGTCTGCTCCCCCTGCTGGTCATAATAAAGAATACACAGGTGATATGTGGTGTCTGCTCCCCCTGCTGGTCATAATAAAGAATACACAGGTGTAATGTGGTGTCTGCTCCCCCTGCTGGTCATAATAAAGAATACACAGATGTTATGTGGTGTCTGCTCCCCCTGCTGGTCATAATAAAGACTACACAGGTGATATGTGGTGTCTGCTCCCCCTGCTGGTCATAATAAAGAATACACAGGTGATATGTGGTGTTTGCTCTCTCTGCTGGTCATAATAAAGAATACACAGGTGATATGTGGTGTTTGCTCTCTCTGCTGGTCATAATAAAGAATACACAGATGTTATGTGGTGTCTGCTCCCCCTGCTGGTCATAATAAAGAATACACAGGTGTTATGTGGTGTCTGCTCCCCCTGCTGGTCATAATAAAGAATACACAGGTGTTATGTGGTGTCTGCTCCCCCTGCTGGTCTTAATAAAGAATACACAGGTGATATGTGGTGTCTGCTCCCCCTGCTGGTCATAATAAAGACTACACAGGTGATATGTGGTGTCTGCTCCCCCTGCTGGTCATAATAAAGACTACACAGGTGATATGTGGTGTCTGCTCCCCCTGCTGGTCATAATAAAGAATACACAGGTGATATGTGGTGTCTGCCCCCCCTGCTGGTCATAATAAAGAATACACAGGTGTTATGTGGTGTCTGCTCCCCCTGCTGGTCATAATAAAGAATACACAGGTGTTATGTGGTGTCTGCTCCCCCTGCTGGTCATAATAAAGAATACACAGGTGTTATGTGGTGTCTGCTCCCCCTGCTGGTCATAATAAAGACTACACAGGTGATATGTGGTGTCTGCTCCCCCTGCTGGTCATAATAAAGAATACACAGGTGATATGTGGTGTCTGCTCCCCCTGCTGGTCATAATAAAGAATACACAGGTGTTATGTGGTGTCTGCTCCCCCTGCTGGTCTTAATAAAGAATACACAGGTGTTATGTGGTGTCTGCTCTCTCTGCTGGTCATAATAAAGACTACACAGGTGATATGTGGTGTCTGCTCCCCCTGCTGGTCATAATAAAGAATACACAGGTGTTATGTGGTGTCTGCTCCCCCTGCTGGTCATAATAAAGAATACACAGGTAATATGTGGTGTCTGCTCCCCCTGCTGGTCATAATAAAGAATACACAGGTGTTATGTGGTGCCGGCTCCCCCTGCTGGTCATAATAAAGAATACACAGGTGTTATGTGGTGTCTGCTCCCCCTGCTGGTCATAATAAAGAATACACAGGTGTTATGTGGTGTCTGCTCTCTCTGCTGGTCATAATAAAGAATACACAGGTGTTATGTGGTGTCTGCTCCCCCTGCTGGTCATAATAAAGAATACATAGGTGATATGTGGTGTCTGCTCCCCCTGCTGGTCATAATAAAGAATACACAGGTGTTATGTGGTGTCTGCTCCCCCTGCAGGTCATAATAAAGAATACATAGGTGATATGTGGTGTCTGCTCCCCCTGCTGGTCATAATAAAGAATACACAGGTGTTATGTGGTGTCTGCTCCCCCTGCTGGTCATAATAAAGAATACACAGGTAAAATGTGGTGTCTGCTCCCCCTGCTGGTCATAATAAAGAATACACAGGTGTTATGTGGTGCCGGCTCCCCCTGCTGGTCATAATAAAGAATACACAGGTGATATGTGGTGTCTGCTCCCCCTGCTGGTCATAATAAAGAATACACAGGTAATATGTGGTGTCTGCTCCCCCTGCTGGTCATAATAAAGAATACACAGGTGTTATGTGGTGTCTGCTCCCCCTGCTGGTCATAATAAAGAATACACAGGTGATATGTGGTGTCTGCTCCCCCTGCTGGTCATAATAAAGACTACACAGGTGATATGTGGTGTCTGCTCCCCCTGCTGGTCATAATAAAGAATACACAGGTGATATGTGGTGTCTGCTCCCCCTGCTGGTCATAATAAAGAATACACAGGTGATATGTGGTGTCTGCTCCCCCTGCTGGTCATAATAAAGAATACACAGGTGATATGTGGTGTCTGCTCCCCCTGCTGGTCATAATAAAGAATACACAGGTGTAATGTGGTGTCTGCTCCCCCTGCTGGTCATAATAAAGAATACACAGGTGATATGTGGTGTCTGCTTCCCCTGCTGGTCATAATAAAGAATACACAGGTGTAATGTGGTGTCTGCTCCCCCTGCTGGTCATAATAAAGAATACACAGGTGATATGTGGTGTCTGCTCCCCCTGCTGGTCATAATAAAGAATACACAGGTGATATGTGGTGTCTGCTCCCCCTGCTGGTCATAATAAAGAATACACAGGTGTAATGTGGTGTCTGCTCCCCCTGCTGGTCATAATAAAGAATACACAGGTGATATGTGGTGTCTGCTCCCCCTGCTGGTCATAATAAAGAATACACAGGTGTAATGTGGTGTCTGCTCCCCCTGCTGGTCATAATAAAGAATACACAGGTGATATGTGGTGTCTGCTCCTCCTGCTGGTCTTAATAAAGACTACACAGGTGATATGTGGTGTCTGCTCCCCCTGCTAGTAATAATAAAGAATACACAGGTGATATGTGGTGTCTGCTCCCCCTGCTGGTCATAATAAAGAATACACAGGTGTTATGTGGTGTCTGCTCCCCCTATTGGTCACACTACAGAATAGACAATACATGGGATGATATGAGGAGTTGGCTCCCCCTGCTGGTCACACTACAGAATAGACAGGACACGGGGTGATATGTGGTGTCTGCTCGGCTGTGATTAGTAATGATGGATTCATCTTCACAAGTTGCGCTCACTGATTGTCTTTGTGCTCCTTTATGATATCAGCAATATCCAAGATTAGTATCCAGATATCTATATGTCAGAAACAAAGGAGCATTAAGAATTCTTACTCCCCATGGCACACTCCAAACAAAAGGAAAGAAACAGGAGAAAACAACAGAGTACGGTGCAAATAAATATTTTTAATGTTGGAACTGACACAAAGAGAAATTGGCAGAACAATACATGGCCATAGATGGAAAATTAGATGTACAGTTATAAAGTAACCAATGCAAGACAATGCAAAAATGATGTATACAAAAATGGGTACAGACAAAGAAGAGGGACACTGATGTATAATTAAAGCGTTGTTACAAATGCCTCAATGATGTAAAGGGTGTCGCATATTTTCAATACAGTGCAGCAGGTAGTAATGGTAAAGAGAAACCCTACAAAGGTATATTACATAAATATTGCACTCCGCCCTAGCAGCATAACATGGCAGCATATGTCAGCATCATAGATCGATCATATCCATATAACCATAATCATATACACAACATGTGTGTAATGCCTGCCTGGATTCCACACTCAGACGGGCTGTAATGGACAAGATAGAGGGAAGCCACTCACCAAGCAGGACCCCCAGAACCCTGAAACCCTTTAACCCCTATACAGCGATTTGGAAATACACAGGGCCCGAGGTGATCACTACCTGTGGAAGGCAGCAGTCCGATGAGAGTAGTCGTCAGGCAGGATTAAAACAGGAATTGCAGAACAGGGTCAGAATCAGCAGGCAAGGACATAATCAGAACACAAAGCAGAGGTCAAATCTGGATAGGGCAGCGAGGTACATAAACAGCAGACAGGAGGGTAGTCAGGAACCAAGCAGAAGTCAGAACACCAGAATCACTAAACAGACCAGGAGCCAGGAAATCAGAACTATCTCTGGCAGTGGTCAGCAGACAAGGAGGGGAAATAAGAAGGGTGTGGTGTCTTCCCATTGGTTGTAGCAATGATGGTACTTCAGCTGGAAGACATACGCCACCTACATACGCCACACTCAGACAGTGTTACTGCAGATCCCAAGATAACCCAGCCCAGTGGATGAGCGGAGCCTGCGCCCACCAGCGCCGCTGGCGTCGACTCCTCTCCCGTCACCAGCACCATCCACAGCAGCAACACGGTGTCGCCTGGTGATCAAAGTAGAAGTCGCTGGAGCGGATTCCGGTGGGGACGTAACAATGTGATAATGGAATAATGTTTTATAACATGGATAGATAGATCACATGTAAACAGGCAACTGCTGCAGGACAATTGATGCGATATGGGACAGTGAGCACTTAATTATAGAAGTAACAGGCAGGGATACAAAATCACCATAAAATATTGCACAGCGCCCTAACAGTATTCACATAATGGGAAGTCTCTCCGAAAAGTCCATCATGCCCATAAGTACAAAGTCCAATGGACGCAGCAGAGAGGTCCCCCGATACCTGGACCCCGACGTACGTTTCACGATCTTATAGTGTTATCATTTCATCAGGGGGGAAATCTACTTTGTCTGTACCCATTTTTGTATAAATAATTTTTGCATTGTCTTGTATTGGTTACTTTATAACTGAACATCTAATTTTCCATCTATGTCCATGGATTGTTCTGCCAATTTCTCTTTGCGTCAGTTCCAACATTAAAAATATTTAATTATTTGCACCATACTCTGTTGTTTTCTCCTGTTTACAATCCACGACTGTGTCCCTGTGAGCGTCTCCACCCGCACAGGGCAGCCATCAGATTATTTACTGAAAATAAAAAATGGAGATATAACTTGTTTCACCACATAATAAAATGTAACAGTGCGGCTGTAAGATGAGGAGGACTAAATGATGTTTTCCTGCTGCTTTTTATGCCTTTTTACCCTTATTTGATGTTTTTGGTGCAGATGTGAGGCCGCATTTTCATCCTCTTTATAGAAAAGCTTTCACTCTGCATTTTCAAACAAAACAGACTTCTTTTTTCCATGTATTTTTTTTTTTTTTCAGAAAAAAAACAAACAACAAATTGTGTAGCATTCAGCAGCGTCTCTCAATCACATCTGATTTGCTCAGACAATTAAGCCGTGTTCACACGTAATGTAAATACTGAGATTTCTGCATAGAGAATCTGCTTTTTGTCTCTAGAAGCTTCTATGTGGAGCCTAAAAAAACAAAGGTAAAAACTGGCTGCTGTATCTGTCACTGCAGAATGAAAGCTAATCTGTACTAAAAAAATTGTTAAAACACAGCTGCAAATGTGAGCAAAAATGTATCAACTAAAGTGGAAAAAGTATAAAAAGCAACAGAAAAAAGGCATTTACTGTGGTTAACCTGGACTTACACACCTATTTGGCACTGGAAAAAAAAACTACGGCTCGTCTCACAAAAAAGTAGAAATCTCCTGTGGTGACGCAGAGGAAAAAAGAAGTTTCTGGCAAATACAGCAATGAATGAATGTACAAAAGAATAAACCCACAGGTCCCAACTGTCAGACAGCGGACGCAGATGGACACAGCGTAGACAGCGGACGCAGAGGGAGACAGCGGACGAAGATGGACACAGCGTAGACAGCGGACGCAGAGGGAGACAGCGGACGAAGATGGACACGGCGTAGACAGCGGACGCAGAGGGAGACAGCGGACAAAGATGGACACAGCGTAGACAGCGGACGCAGAGGGAGACAGCGGACGAAGATGGACACAGCGTAGACAGCGGACGCAGAGGGAGACAGCAGACGAAGATGGACACGGCGTAGACAGCGGACGCAGAGGGAGACAGCGGACAAAGATGGACACGGCGTAGACAGCGGAGGGTAACAGCAGGCGCGGATGGACACGGAGGGAGATAGCGGACGCGGATGGACACGGAGGGCGACGGTGGACGCGGATGGACACGGAAGAAGGCGGAGGACAAGCATGGCCATGGGAGGAGACGGCGGACGCGCATGGCCACGGATGGTAACGGAGGGAGGTGGCGGACATGCATGGCCTCGGGGGGAGATGGTGGACGCGCATGGGCACGATGGGAGGCGACGGACGCGCATGGACACGGGGGGAGGCGACGGACGTGCATGGACACGGGGGGAGACGACGGACGCGCATGGACACAGGGGAGGCGACGGACGCGGATGGTCAGGAGGAAGGCGGGGCCGTGCCTGGACATGGGGGAAGACCGAAGACGCGCATGGCCATGGGAGGAGGTTCCGGCCGCGCATGGCCACCAGGTGAGGCGGTGGCCGTGGATGGTCATGGAGGGAGGCGGCGGACATGCATGGTCACGGGAAGACGCAGTGGATGCACATGGGCACGGGGGGAGATGGCAGATGCGCATGGGCACGATGTGAGGCGACGGACGCGCATGGACACGGGGGGAGGCGACGGACGCGCATGGACACGGGGGGAGGCGGCGGACGCGGATGGTCAGGAGGGAGGCGGGGACGTGCATGGACACGGGGGGAGGGGGTGGACACGGATGGATACGGGAGGAGGCAGCGGACACACATGGACAGGGGGGGAGGCGGGGACGTGTATTGACACAGGGGGAGGGGGTGGACGCGGATGATCAGGAGGGAGGCAGCGGAAGCGGATGGACACGGAGGGAGGCGGCGGACATACATAGTCATGGGGGGAGGCGGCGGACGCACATGGCCACGGAGGGAGGCGAGGACGTGCATTGACACAGGGGGCGGGGGTGGACGCGGATGGACACGGGAGGAGGCGGTGGACGCGGATGGTCAGGAGGGATGCGGTGGAAGCGGATGGAAACGGAGGAGGCTGATCAAGACAGCAGACATGGTGGACGTCCATCATTCTTATTCACTCCTACAAGCCCCTAAACCGTGGCCCACACGTTGCCATCTCGGGTCTCAGCAGGTCTCTGGTTGCTATGAGAAAAAACTTGTTGAGTCTAGAATGTACGGGCTCCTGCCCGGTTAGTGGGCGTGACCGTCTCGGCTGGTGGGCGTGGCCGACTTGGTTGAAGGCGTGGCGATGTTTCTTCCTGTCCACTATAATTATGCAAGGGGGGGGGCTTACCCCCCATCTGGAGCTCTTACCCCCAGACCTCCGCATCTATTATAATCAACTCTATGCCCCCGTGGACTTAGAGAAAGAATGTTTATAAACTCTGGAAACATCAGGCTGCATTTTGAACACGCCCCATCACATGACAAGTTACGTCATACCGGGCAGTCCCGAACTCTAGCATCTACCATGGGAAACTGCTTTCCTGCTTCCGGGTGTTAAGAAGGCTGGGAAATCACGTGACAGAGCCGACGCCATCACGTCCTCGTCCGCATGCGCAGTTACGTCTCAGTCACATGGTCACCGCCCTTGGCTTTCTGCGTTCCTGGTACGTGCGCGTACGTTACGCCTTGACATCAAGGAGCAGTGCGGACGGGCGCGCTCCCGCAGTGTTCGCGCAGTTATGGCAGAGGGGGGTGGCGGAGCAGAACCGGGCCCGGCACAGTCGCCCCGAGCAGCCCGCACCCCGTCACCGGAACAGAACAACTGCCCGGACACCGAGACCCAGAAGAACGAGCTTGGAGAGCTGCTGAAGGCGCCGCTGAGGAAGGGGGACGAGTGGTGAGCGGGGCTGAGAGGAGAGGGCTGCAGCGGGAGAGAGGCCTGAGCACCGGCAGTCTGTGCTCCGGTGTGCTAACAGACAAGCGTCAGCAAGTAGGCCGCGGGAGAGAATGCTGTGTCATGGGCCTAGGCCTCACCCGGACTCGAGAGGGCACATGTACCGGGAGACCACAGACAGGAACCGGGGCATAGGAGACCACTGAGGCCGAGGAAGAGGAGAGCACTGGAGGACCAGGGGGGAGGAGGAGAGCAGTGGAAGACCGGGGGGGGGGATGAAGAGGGGAGGAGGAGAGCTCTGGAGGACCAGGAGGGAGGAGGAGGGCACTGGAAGACCAGGGGGAGGGGTGAAGAGGAGAACACTGGAGGACCAGGGGGGAGGAGGAGAGCGCTGGAAGACCGGGGGGGGGGGGGATGAAGAGGAGAGCACTGGAGGACCAGGGGGGAGGAGGAGAGCTCTGGAGGAGCAGGAGGGAAGACCGGACTGGGGTTGGGGTGGAGACCGCTGGAGGACTAGGAGAAGTCGAAGGCACATATACCGGGAGACCACAGACAGGAACTGGGAGCACTGGAGGACCAGGAGGAAGAAGGGGAGCACTGGAGGACCAGGAGGAAGGAGGGGAGCACTGGAGGACCAGGAGGAAGGAGGGGAGCACTGGAGGACCAGGAGGAAGGAGGGGAGCACTGGAGGACCAGGAGGAAGGAGGGGAGCACTGGAGGACCAGGAGGAAGGAGGGGAGCACTGGAGGACCAGGAGGAAGGAGGGGAGCACTGGAGGACCAGGAGGAAGGAGGGGAGCACTGGAGGACCAGGAGGGAGGAGGAGGAGGGGAGCACTGGAGGACCAGGAGGGAGGAGGAGGAGAGCAGCACTGGAGGACCAGGAGGGAGGAGGAGGAGAGCAGCACTGGAGGACCAGGAGGGAGGAGGAGGAGAGCAGCACTGGAGGACCAGGAGGGAGGAGGAGGAGAGCAGCACTGGAGGACCAGGAGGGAGGAGGAGGAGAGCAGCACTGGAGGACCAGGAGGGAGGAGGAGGAGAGCAGCACTGGAGGACCAGGAGGGAGGAGGAGGAGGAGGGGAGCACTGGAGGACCAGGAGGGAGGAGGAGAGCACTGGAGGACCAGGAGGGAGGAGGAGGAGGAGGCGAGCACTGGAGGACCAGGAGGGAAGAGGAGAGCACTGGAGGACCAGGAGGGAGGAGGAGGAGGAGAGCAGCACTGGAGGACCAGGAGGGAGGAGGAGGAGGAGAGCAGCACTGGAGGACCAGGAGGGAGGAGGAGGAGGAGAGCACTGGAGGACCAGGAGGGAGGAGGAGAGCAGCACTGGAGGACCAGGAGGGAGGAGGAGGAGAGCAGCACTGGAGGACCAGGAGGGAGGAGGAGGAGAGCAGCACTGGAGGACCAGGAGGGAGGAGGAGGAGAGCAGCACTGGAGGACCAGGAGGGAGGAGGAGGAGGAGAGCACTGGAGGACCAGGAGGGAGGAGGAGGAGAGCACTGGAGGACCAGGAGGGAGGAGGAGGAGAGCAGCACTGGAGGACCAGGAGGGAGGAGGAGGAGGAGAGCACTGGAGGACCAGGAGGGAGGAGGAGAGCACTGGAGGACCAGGAGGGAGGAGGAGGAGGAGAGCAGCACTGGAGGACCAGGAGGGAGGAGGAGGAGAGCACTGGAGGACCAGGAGGGAGGAGGAGGAGAGCACTGGAGGACCAGGAGGGCACTGGAGGAGGAGAGCAGCACTGGAGGACCGGGAGGGAGGAGGAGAGCACTGGAGGACCGGGAGGGAGGAGGAGAGCACTGGAGGACCGGGAGGGAGGAGGAGAGCACTGGAGGACCGGGAGGGAGGAGGAGAGCACTGGAGGACCGGGAGGGAGGAGGAGAGCACTGGAGGACCGGGAGGGAGGAGGAGAGCACTGGAGGACCGGGAGGGAGGAGGAGAGCACTGGAGGACCGGGAGGGAGGAGGAGAGCACTGGAGGACCGGGAGGGAGGAGGAGAGCACTGGAGGACCAGGAGGGAGGAGGAGGGCACTGGAAGACCAGGGGGAGGGGTGAAGAGGAGAGCACTGGAGGACCAGGGGGGAGGAGGAGAGCGCTGGAAGACCGGGGGGGGGGATGAAGAGGAGAGCACTGGAGGACCAGGGGGAGGAGGAGAGCTCTGGAGGAGCAGGAGGGAGGAGGAGGAGGCGGGGAGCACTGGAGGACCAGGAGGGAGGAGGAGGAGAGCAGCACTGGAGGACCAGGAGGGAGGAGGAGGAGGAGAGCAGCACTGGAGGACCAGGAGGGAGGAGGAGAGCAGCACTGGAGGACCAGGAGGGAGGAGTAGGAGAGCAGCACTGGAGGACCAGGAGGGAGGAGTAGGAGAGCAGCACTGGAGGACCAGGAGGGAGGAGGAGGAGAGCAGCACTGGAGGACCAGGAGGGAGGAGGAGGAGAGCAGCACTGGAGGACCAGGAGGGAGGAGGAGGAGAGCAGCACTGGAGGACCAGGAGGGAGGAGGAGGAGAGCAGCACTGGAGGACCAGGAGGGAGGAGGAGGAGAGCAGCACTGGAGGACCAGGAGGGAGGAGGAGGAGAGCAGCACTGGAGGACCAGGAGGGAGGAGGAGGAGAGCAGCACTGGAGGACCAGGAGGGAGGAGGAGGAGGGGAGCACTGGAGGACCAGGAGGGAGGAGGAGAGCAGCACTGGAGGACCAGGAGGGAGGAGGAGGAGGAGAGCACTGGAGGACCAGGAGGGAGGAGGAGAGCACTGGAGGACCAGGAGGGAGGAGGAGGAGGAGAGCAGCACTGGAGGACCAGGAGGGAGGAGGAGGAGGAGAGCACTGGAGGACCAGGAGGGAGGAGGAGAGCAGCACTGGAGGACCAGGAGGGAGGAGGAGGAGAGCAGCACTGGAGGACCAGGAGGGAGGAGGAGGAGAGCAGCACTGGAGGACCAGGAGGGAGGAGGAGGAGAGCAGCACTGGAGGACCAGGAGGGAGGAGGAGGAGAGCAGCACTGGAGTACCAGGAGGGAGGAGGAGGAGGAGGAGAGCAGCACTGGAGGACCAGGAGGGAGGAGGAGGAGAGCAGCACTGGAGGACCAGGAGGGAGGAGGAGGAGAGCAGCACTGGAGGACCAGGAGGGAGGAGGAGGAGAGCAGCACTGGAGGACCAGGAGGGAGGAGGAGGAGAGCAGCACTGGAGGACCAGGAGGGAGGAGGAGGAGAGCAGCACTGGAGGACCAGGAGGGAGGAGGAGGAGAGCAGCACTGGAGGACCAGGAGGGAGGAGGAGGAGAGCAGCACTGGAGGACCAGGAGGGAGGAGGAGGAGAGCAGCACTGGAGGACCAGGAGGGAGGAGGAGGAGAGCAGCACTGGAGGACCAGGAGGGAGGAGGAGGAGAGCAGCACTGGAGGACCAGGAGGGAGGAGGAGGAGAGCAGCACTGGAGGACCAGGAGGGAGGAGGAGGAGAGCAGCACTGGAGGACCAGGAGGGAGGAGGAGGAGAGCAGCACTGGAGGACCAGGAGGGAGGAGGAGGAGAGCAGCACTGGAGGACCAGGAGGGAGGAGGAGGAGAGCAGCACTGGAGGACCAGGAGGGAGGAGGAGGAGAGCAGCACTGGAGGACCAGGAGGGAGGAGGAGGAGAGCAGCACTGGAGGACCAGGAGGGAGGAGGAGGAGAGCAGCACTGGAGGACCAGGAGGGAGGAGGAGGAGAGCAGCACTGGAGGACCAGGAGGGAGGAGGAGGAGAGCAGCACTGGAGGACCAGGAGGGAGGAGGAGGAGAGCAGCACTGGAGGACCAGGAGGGAGGAGGAGGAGAGCAGCACTGGAGGACCAGGAGGGAGGAGGAGGAGAGCAGCACTGGAGGACCAGGAGGGAGGAGGAGGAGAGCAGCACTGGAGGACCAGGAGGGAGGAGGAGGAGAGCAGCACTGGAGGACCAGGAGGGAGGAGGAGGAGAGCAGCACTGGAGGACCAGGAGGGAGGAGGAGGAGGAGAGCACTGGAGGACCAGGAGGGAGGAGGAGGAGAGCACTGGAGGACCAGGAGGGAGGAGGAGGAGGAGAGCACTGGAGGACCAGGAGGGAGGAGGAGGAGGAGAGCACTGGAGGACCAGGAGGGAGGAGGAGGAGAGCACTGGAGGACCAGGAGGAGAGCACTGGAGGACCAGGAGGGAGGAGGAGGAGGAGAGCACTGGAGGACCGGGAGGGAGAAGGAGGGCACTGGAGGACTGGGAGGGAGAAGGAGGGCACTGGAGGACTGGGAGGGAGAAGGAGAGCACTGGAGGACCGGGAGGGAGAAGGAGAGCACTGGAGGACCGGGAGGGAGAAGGAGAGCACTGGAGGACCGGGAGGGAGGAGGAGAGCACTGGAGGACCGGGAGGGAGGAGGAGAGCACTGGAGGACCGGGAGGGAGGAGGAGGAGAGCACAGGAGGGAGGAGGAGGAAGGGAGCACTGGAGGACCAGGAGGGAGGAGGGGGAGGAGAGAACGGGAGGAGGGGGAGGAGAGCACTGGAGGACCGGGAAGCAGGAGGAGAGCACTGGAGGACCGGGAGGGAGGAGGAGAGCACTGGAGGACCGGGAGGGAGGAGGAGAGCACTGGAGGACCGGGAGGGAGGAGGAGAGCACTGGAGGACCGGGAGGGAGGAGGAAAGCACTGGAGGACCGGGAGGGAGGAGGAGAGCACTGGAGGATCGGGAGGGAGGAGGAGAGCACTGGAGGACCGGAAGGAGGGAGGAGGAGGAGAGCACTGGAGGACCGGAAGGAGGGAGGAGGAGGAGAGCACTGGAGGACCGGGAGGAGGAGGAGAGCACTGGAGGACCGGAAGGAGGGAGGAGGAGGAGAGCACTGGAGGACCGGAAGGAGGGAGGAGGAGGAGAGCACTGGAGGACCGGAAGGAGGGAGGAGGAGGAGAGCACTGGAGGACCGGGAGGGAGGAGGAGAGAACTGGAGGACCGGGAGGGAGGAGGAGAGCACTGGAGGACCGGGAGGGAGGAGGAGAGCACTGGAGGACCGGGAGGGAGGAGGAGAGCACTGGAGGACCGGAAGGAGGGAGGAGGAGGAGAGCACTGGAGGACCGGAGGGAGGGAGGAGGAGGAGAGCACTGGAGGACCGGAAGGAGGGAGGAGGAGGAGAGCACTGGAGGACCGGGAGGAGGAGGAGAGCACTGGAGGACCGGAAGGAGGGAGGAGGAGGTGAGCACTGGAGGACCGGAAGGAGGGAGGAGGAGGAGAGCACTGGAGGACCGGAAGGAGGGAGGAGGAGGAGAGCACTGGAGGTCCCGAGGGGGGGAGGAGGAGAGCACTGGAGGACCGGGAGGGAGGAGGAGAGCACTGGAGGACCGGGAGGGAGGAGGAGAGCACTGGAGGACCGGGAAGCAGGAGGAGATCACTGGAGGATCGGGAAGGAGGAGGAGGAGAGCACTGGAGGACCAGGAGGGAGGGGGAGGAGAGCACTGGAGGACTGGGGAGGGAAGTGGAGGAGACCAGGAGGGAGAAGGAGATAACTGGATAAGTGTTGGGGTAAAGGCAGGAGACCACATGGGGAGAGAATTGCAGGGTGGGGGGGGGATAGTGAGACAGAAGACCACTGGTAGGGGAGTGTGGAGTAGGAGGCCAGTGAGGTCTGCAGTGGTTTTGTGATGTTATGTGTAGTACCCCATGTCTTTAGAGGGGGTGCACATACAGTAACACCATTCCTGCTGTGTATTGTGCTGGGATCTTGCACTCTTTGTGCCGCCCAGTTTCATGCATTATAGTAATGTGGGATCCATAGCTGTGAGAACACTGAATGTGAATGTGGTGGGATGCATTTTATAGTGACTTGTATATTTTTAGTCTGTTACATGATGTTTTGGCTTGCTCCGTGCACTCGTGTGATGCTTTTCTTTGGTTGTAGGTACCTTGTGGACAGCCGCTGGTATAAGCAGTGGAAGAAATATGTTGGATTCGACTCATGGGACATGTACAATGTGGGAGAAAGCAACCTCTTCCCAGGACCTGTCGATAATTCCGGATTGTTTGCAGGTACAGTAAAGCCCGGGCAGCGAATGGCGTGATCAGGACAGACGTGCTCATGTGATTCACCTCTCTATCCCTCCAGATCCTGACACTCAGGTATTAAAGGAGCATCTGATCGATGAGCTGGACTATGTGCTGGTGCCCACCGAGGCCTGGGGCAGACTTATGTGCTGGTATGGCAGTGTGCCCGGTCAGCAGCCCATAGTGAGGAAGGTAAGTGGCCCCTGGTACTGTACATGGGCCTCCAGTGTGGGGTGCAGATGATGCTGAGCCCTCTTTTCGGCTGTAGGTGGTGGAGCACGGCATGTTTGTGAAGCATTGTAAGGTGGAGGTGTACCTGATCGAGCTGAAACTCTGCGAGAACAGCGAGCTGGACAACGTGGCAACGCGACACTTCAGCAAGGCTGACACCATAGGTAAGAGCAGTCCCAGAATATCGAGCCCCAACCAACCCCACCCCTCCACTTGCTCAGTCCTTTTGCAAGTTTAGCACTTTTCACAGTTGGCACCTTCACTGACCTCACCCCTCTCCTATCTCGCCATTGCCTAGCTAGTCCGTCCCTCCTGGCTCCCTAAAATGCCTTCTACCCTCTTCAATCTCATCCCTTCTATGGCCTTCCTTGCTTGCCCCCTCTTATGGCTTCATCCTTACTCTGACCCTTCCTCGGCATCACTACCTTCTTAGCCTGGCCTGGTTTCTAGCTTTGGCACACAACCCACCCAGGGCCTCTTCCCCTGCCCTGACTTCACCTCTTTTCTGGCCCCCTCCCCTGTGGCCTGCCTCCTCGCCGTGGCCCCCTGCCTCCTCGGCTTGGCACCCTTCCCGACCCCCCCTTTATACTGCCTCCTCGCCCTGGCCCCCTCCCCCACGGCTAGTCTCCTTGCCTGGCCCCCTCCCCTGTGGCCTGCCTCCTCGCCGTGGAACACCTCCCCCACGGCCTGTCTTCTCGCCTGGACCCCTCCCCCATCTTCCCCATGGCCAGTCTCCTTGCCTTGGCCCCCTAACCTCACGGCCTGCCTCCTCACCGTTGTCCCCTCCCCCCCTCACAGCCAGCCTCCTCGCTGTGGCCCAAGACCCCCCCCCTCCCCCCACGGCCAGCCACCTTGCCGTGGCCCCCTGCCCCCTCACGACCTGCCTCCTTCCCCCCCCCCCCCCCCCCCCACGGCCTGCCTGCCTGCCTCCTCGCCATGTCCCCCCCTATGACCTGCTTCCTTGCCGTGGCCCCCTCCCCTTTTGTCTTTTTGCCCTTCTAGCTTCACCCATTTCTCTGATTGCAGACTCCATAGAGAAGGAGATGCGGATCATCTTTAATATTCCGGCGAATAAGGAGACTCGGTTGTGGAATAAATACATGACAAACACCTTTGAGCAGCTCACCAAGCCTGACAACACGGTGCAGGACGCGGGGCTCTATCAGGGGCAGGTAATGGGCAACACAGTCACTGGGGTCAGAGGTCAGAGCAGTCCTCCGGTAATTAACTCCAAGTGTTTCGGTAGATTCTGGTGGTAGAACAGAGGAACGCGGATGGTACATGGCCCCGACAGCCACAGACAAAGTGAGTGATCGGGTGCCATGGGGAGGGTCTGCTATCTGTCCCCGATCTTTTTATAATCGCTTATCTATTCCTCAGGTCAAGTACTGCCACGAGTAGAAGCTACACTTCCTCCGCAAAGTCCTCCTCCAGCACCAGTTACTCCTCCTCATCCTCCACCACCATATCAAATGGAGACAGCGGGGGTGGCTATGGGATATGCAGCTCAAGCGCGTGCAAAGGGTGAGTCTGGGGGATGTCCCCCTCTCTTGACTTGTATAGCATATGTGTGAGGAGGTCTTCGCTGTGTCGTGCTTGTGTGTGCTGGAAGTCATTGCCACGTTGTAGCATGTGTGATGGAGGCCCCTGACACGTTTGCGTGTGCGCACGCGCCAGGAGCTCTTATCGTGTTGCGTGTATGTGTGCAAGCCGGAGGTCTTCGTCATGCTGTTGTGCGTGGTCCGGAGGCCCTCGCCGCACTGTCATGCGTGTTTGTGTGCCGGAGGTGCATGCCATGCTCTCTCATGTTTGTGTGTTCCAGGGCCCCCGCGACGCTGTTGCATGCGTGTGAGCTGGTGGCCCTTGCCATGCTGTATCGTGCATGTGTGTGTGTGCCAACACGACAGTTCTGGAGGCCCTCGTCACGCTATGTACCCGGAGAGCTGCAGCATTCACCAGGCCTTCTGCTCATGACGTTGTGTTTTCTTCTCTCCTACAGCGGATACGGCTCTCCTTACAGCTCATACAGTTACCGGGATCCTTCCAGTAAGCCTGGCCTCTGCGGTCTCAGTAACCTCGGGAATACGTGTTTCATGAACTCCGCGCTGCAGGTACGTCTCCAGCTCCATCCCAGCTGCTTTTGGGGGTTTGTGGGTTGCAATCTACATTATTTGGGTTATGGCGCCCCCTTCCTGTGCGGTTGGCAGATTTTACAGGCAGAGATAACTGGTCGCTGTTTTTTCTACATGCTGGAGTCCTTCTAACCGTGCACTTTGAGTGAGCTGATTTATCCTTTTTTCTTCGGCGCTCCATTGGGAGACCCAGACGATTGGGTGTATAGCACTGCCTCCGGAGGCCACACAAAGCAATTACACTAAAAAGTGTAAGGCCCCTCCCCTTCTGGCTATACACCCCCAGTGGGATCACTGGCTCACCAGTTTTCTGCTTTGTGCGAAGGAGGTCAGACATCCACGCATAGCTCCACTGTTTAGTCAGCAGTAGCTGCTGACTATGTCGGATGGAAGAAAAGAGGGCCCATATGGGGCCCCCAGCATGCTCCCTTCTCACCCCACTTGTGGTTTGTAAGGTTGAGGTACCCATTGCGGGTACAGAGGCTGGAGCCCACATGCTGTTTTCCTTCCCCATCCCCCTGAGGGGCTCTGAGGAAGTGGGATCTTACCGGCCCTCAAGCCCTGAGGCCGGGCTCCATCCACAGACCCAGTGAACCTGCTGGATACGGAGCTGGGTACCGTTCAGGGACAAGGCCCTGCAACTTTCAGGTACTCTGTGTCCCCGTACAGACAGGCACGCACACGCCAGACTTGCTGGGTGTGTTAGTGCGCCGGGGACAGTAGCGCTGCACGCTGGGGTTTGAGTCACAGCAGCTTAGCCGTGTGACTTCATGTGCTGGGAACTACCGCGCCGGCCACTCTCGGAGCGGCGGCGCGGCTGGGACTTGTAGTGCGCCGGGGACTTAGCGCCGACCGCGCTTTTACGGCGGCGGCGCTTATAAATTTAGTCCCCGGCTTTTGCGGCCTAGCTCCGCTTCGTTCCCGCCCCCTCCCTGTCACTCAGGGAATGGGACAGACGCTGTGCAATCGTCAGCGCCGAGGGCTGGAGCCTTATTTACATGCTCCAGCCCTCTCACTAGGCACAGTGGGACGCAGGTTTCCCGCTTTTGGTCTGAGCACGCCCAGGGCCCGCCCCCCACTCCACAGGACGCCGGCAGCCATTCCTGCATGCAGTCTGGCTGGAGGACGGACACAGGCTCTGGGAGACCCAGACTAGGGATTTCTGGCGACCACACACCCGCGTTTAGCGGGCGGTAAGCAGCACATATGTGCTGGCCCCACTAGTGCCACAGTGTTGTATTGGTGTACTTTTTCCTGTACCAGATATATATATATATATATATACTGCACTGTACGGTCGCTTCTTGGCTGTATACCCCTATATTGCTCTGAGGAGACAGCAACATGTCATCCACAAAACGCAAGGGTGCCAAGGCACAGGCTGTATACACTGCTTGTACAGCATGTGGGGCTAATCTACCAGCAGGCTCCAACGACCCTCATTGGGTGCAATGTTCAGTCCCAGTGGCACTTCGGCAGCCAGAGTCTATGGTGATGGTAGCCCAGGCAGAGACGCCTGTGAACCCTGCCCCGGTGACGGGGACAGAATTTGCAGTCTTTGCTGACAAAATGTCTGTGACTATGACAAAGATCCTGGAGACCTTGCAGTCCAGGCCAGTTGCTCAGACCATGGACACTGCTGTGTCTATGTTCCCCGGTCCCCCTCAGTTGGAACTAATCCGTACTTCAAGGGGGTCCCAGGCATCACAGGCTGAGGGCTCTGACTCTGACAACAGTCCCAGGCCGCCTAAGCGAACTCGCTGGGAGAGACCCTCCACGTCATCACGCGGGTCAGGGTCTCAGCGAGAAGGGTCTCTATATGATGAGACAGAGGTGGGTGATCAGGAGTCTGGTCCTGACACCGCACTCAATTTGGATACGCCAGATGGTGACGCCATGGTAAATGACCTTATAGCGGCCATCAATAGGCTGTTGGATATTTCTCCCCAGCCCCTTCAGCAGAGGAGGCAGCTGCCCAGCAGGAGAAATTCCATTTTCTGTATCCCAAGCGTAAATTGAGTACTTTTCTGGACCACTCTGACTTCAGAGAATCAATCCAGAAACACCATGCTTATCCGGACAAGCGTTTTTCCAAACGTCTGAAGGATACACGTTATCCCTTTCCCCCTGACGTGGTCAAGCGCTGGACCCAGTGTCCAAAAGTGGACCCTCCAATATCCAGGCTTGCAGCTAGATCCATAGTTGCAGTGGAGGATGGGGCTTCACTTAAAGATGCCAATGACAGACAGATGGACCTTTGGTTGAAATCTGTCTATGAAGCTATTGGCGCGTCGTTTGCTCCAGCATTCGCGGCCGTGTGGGCGCTCCAAGCTATTTCAGCTGGTCTGGCACAGGTGGACTCTTTCTTAAGTCCAGCAGTGCCGCAAGTGGCGTCCTTAACTACGCAAATGACTGCGTTTGCGACCTACGCTATCAATGCGGTACTAGACTCTACGAGCCGTACCTCAATGGCATCCGCCAACTCTGTAGTTTTGCGCAGAGCCTTGTGGTTAAAAGAATGGAAAGCAGATTCTGCTTCTAAAAAATGTTTAACCAGCTTGCCATTATCTGGAGACAGACTGTTTGGTGAGCAATTGGCGGAAATCATTAAACAGTCCAAAGGTAAGGACTCTTCCTTACCCCAGCCCAGATCAAACAAACCTCCACAGAGGAAGTGGCAGTCAAAGTTTCGGTCCTTTCGAGGCTCGGGCAAGCCCCAATTCTCCTCGTCCAAAGGGACTCAGAAAGAGCAAAGGAGCTCTGATTCCTGGCGGACTCACTCACGCCCCAAGAAAGCAACCGGAGGTACTGCTTCCAAGGCGGCTGCCTCATGACTTTCGGCCGCCTCCCTCCGCATCCTCGGTCGGTGGCAGGCTCTCCCGCTTTTGCGACATTTGGCTGCCACAGGTCAAAGACCGGTGGGTAACAGACATTTTGTCTCACGGGTACAGGATAGAGTTCAGTTCTCGACCTCCGCCTCGGTTCTTCAGAACTTCCCCACATCCCGACCGCGCAGATGCCCTTCTGCAGGCGGTGCATTCTCTAAGAGCAGAAGGAGTGGTGGTCCCTGTTCCTCTTCGGGAATGAGGACAAGGTTTTTACTCCAATCTCTTTGTGGTGCCAAAAAAGGACGGCTCATTCCGTCCTGTTCTGGACCTAAAACTGCTCAACAAGCATGTGAACGCCAGGCGGTTCCGGATGGAATCCCTCCGCTCAGTCATTGCCTCAATGTCTCAAGGAGATTTCCTAGCATCAATAGACATCAAAGATGCTTATCTCCACGTGCCGATTGCTACAGAGCACCAACGCCTTCTACGCTTCGTGATAGGAGACGACCATCTTCAGTTCGGGACGATCTACTTGTCAAGGCACCCTCTCAGGAGGCATGCCAACTCAGCCTGGATGTTGCACTGGAGACTCTCCAGACGTTCGGGTGGATCATCAACTTCTCAAAGTCAACTCTGTTACCGACCCAATCACTGACGTATCTTGGCATGGAGTTTCATACTCTCTCAGCGATAGTGAAGCTTCCGCTGGACAAGCAGCGGTCACTACAGACTGGGGTGCAGGCTCTCCTTCAAAGTCAGTCGCACTCCTTAAGACGCCTCATGCACTTCCTCGGGAAGATGGTGGCGGCAATGGAGGCGGTTCCGTTTGCGCAGTTTCATCTGCGCCCTCTTCAATTGGACATTCTCCGCCAATGGGACGGGAAGTCAACATCCCTGGACAGGAAAGTCTCCCTTTCCCAGACGGCCAAGGACTCTCTGCACTGGTGGCTTCTTCCCACCTCATTATCACAGGGAAGATCCTTCCTACCACCGTCCTGGGCGGTGGTCACGACAGACGCGAGTCTGTCAGGGTGGGGAGCAGTTTTTCTCCACCACAGGGCTCAGGGTACGTGGACCCAGCAGGAGTCCACCCTTCAGATCAATGTTCTGGAAATCAGAGCAGTGTATCTTGCCCTACTAGCCTTCCAGCAGTGGCTGGAAGGAAGGCAGATCCGAATTCAGTCGGACAACTCCACAGCGGTGGCATACATCAACCACCAAGGGGGGACACGCAGTCGGCAAGCCTTCCAGGAAGTCCGGCGGATTCTGATGTGGGTGGAAGCCACGGCCTCCACCATATCCGCAGTTCACATCCCCGGCGTAGAAAACTGGGAAGCAGACTTCCTCAGTCGCCAGGGCATGGACGCAGGGGAATGGTCCCTTCACCCGGACGTGTTTCAGGAAATCTGTCGCCGCTGGGGAAGGCCGGACGTCGACCTAATGGCGTCCCGGCACAACAACAAGGTCCCAACCTTCATGGCACGGTCTCGCGATCACAGAGCTCTGGCGGCAGACGCCTTAGTGCAAGATTGGTCGCAGTTCCGGCTCCCTTATGTGTTTCCACCTCTGGCACTCTTGCCCAGAGTGCTACGCAAGATCAGATCCGACTGCAGCCGCGTCATACTCGTCGCCCCAGACTGGCCAAGGAGGGCGTGGTATCCGGATCTGTGGCATCTCACGGTCGGCCAACCGTGGGCACTACCAGACCGACCAGACTTGCTGTCCCAAGGGCCATTTTTCCATCGGAATTCTGCGGCCCTGAACCTGACTGTGTGGCCATTGAGTCCTGGATCCTAGCGTCTTCAGGATTATCCCAAGGGGTCGTTGCCACCATGAGACAGGCTAGGAAGCCCACGTCCGCTAAGATCTACCACAGAACGTGGAGGATATTCTTATCCTGGTGCTCTGCTCAGGGAGTGTCTCCCTGGCCATTTGCATTGCCTACATTTCTTTCTTTCCTGCAATCTGGGTTAGAAAAAGGTTTGTCGCTCGGCTCCCTTAAAGGGCAAGTCTCGGCGCTATCCGTCTTTTTTCAGAAGCGTCTAGCACGACTTTCTAAGGTACGCACGTTCCTGCAGGGGGTTTGTCATATCGTACCCCCGTACAAGCGGCCGTTAGATCCATGGGATCTGAACAGGGTACTAGTTGCCCTCCAGAAGCCGCCCTTCGAGCCTCTGAGGGAGGTTTCACTTTCTAGACTATCACAGAAAGTGGCTTTTCTGGTAGCGATCACATCTCTTCGGAGAGTGTCTGAGCTAGCAGCGCTGTCATCCAAGGCTCCCTTCCTGGTCTTCCACCAGGACAAGGTAGTGCTGCGACCCATTCAGGAGTTTCTCCCGAAGGTGGTATCCTCTTTTCATCTTAATCAGGATATCTCTTTGCCTTCTTTTTGTCCTCATGCAGTTCATCGGTATGAGAAGGACTTACATTTGTTAGATCTGGTGAGAGCACTCAGAATCTACATTTCCCGCACGGCGCCCCTGCGCCGTTCGGATGCACTCTTTGTCCTTGTCGCTGGTAAGCGCAAAGGGTCGCAGGCTTCTAAGGCCACCCTGGCTCGATGGATCAAAGAACCAATTCTTGAAGCCTACCGTTCTGCTGGGCTTCCGGTTCCATCAGGGCTGAAGGCCCATTCTACCAGAGCCGTGGGTGCGTCCTGGGCATTACGACACCAGGCTACGGCTCAACAGGTGTGCCAGGCAGCTACCTGGTCGAGTCTGCACACTTTCACCAAACATTATCAGGTGCATACCTATGCTTCGGCGGACGCCAGCCTAGGTAGAAGAGTCCTGCAGGCGGCAGTTGCCTCCCCGTAGGGGAGGACTGTCTTCGCAGCTCTAACATGAGGTATTCTGTACCCACCCAGGGACAGCTTTTGGACGTCCCAATCGTCTGGGTCTCCCAATGGAGCGCCGAAGAAGAAGGGAATTTTGTTACTTACCGTAAATTCCTTTTCTTCTAGCTCCTATTGGGAGACCCAGCACCCGCCCTGTTGTCCTTCGGGATTTTTGGTTGTTTTTCGGGTACACATGTTGTTCATGTTGAATGGTTTTCAGTTCTCCGACGTTACTTCGGAGTGAATTTGTTTAAACCAGTTATTGGCTTTCCTCCTTCTTGCTTTTGCACTAAAACTGGTGAGCCAGTGATCCCACTGGGGGTGTATAGCCAGAAGGGGAGGGGCCTTACACTTTTTAGTGTAATTGCTTTGTGTGGCCTCCGGAGTCAGTGCTATACACCCAATCGTCTGGGTCTCCCAATAGGAGCTAGAAGAAAAGGAATTTACGGTAAGTAACAAAATTCCCTTCTTTTTTTTTTTTTTCTCCCGCAATAGAGAGTGTGCGCACATGGTAAATGTTTGGTGCAGACATTTTTGCCTTGTTTCTTGACAGGAAAAACTTCATAAAAAAAGTGTTTGCACTTTTTTCCATTTTGTGATTGCAAAGCGCTAAAAGAATCGACAATTCTGTAAATGTGAAAAAAAACCCACTTTGGTTGAAATTGATTTATAGCCACAAATATAAAATTGGCAGCGTGTTCCTGAGATGGCAGAAATCTCCTCTGTAATGGTTCTGTAAAACGTTTATCACTGGAAAAATGCGATATGTGAACATAACCCTAAACTAGTTATCCAGGACTGATTTATGAGATCAGAAGGGACTATTACAGAACCCTGACAGTCGAGACAAGCTCCGTATCCAGGTACCGCCGGTATTGGGCACTGGCTGTACCCTCTCAGCCAGATAGGTTTGACTATGACCCGTTTCACACATCGGGCATTTCGCCAGATCCGGCACACTCCAGTGCAGTGCAATACTGTACAATGGCATCGCGGCAACCTCCGGTCACATGACAGCATGTGACCAGAGCTTGCCGCGATACCATTGTACAGTATTGCATTGTACTGGAGGTGCCGGATCTGGTAATCCGGTGAAATTGCTGGATGTGTGAAACGGGCCTATACGAGCACGTATATACAGAGACCGCTCAATCCCGGGCAGTGGGCTGAGAGAAGCCGCTGGGAATCCTCTTATTTGATTAGTCCCTGGCACAGCTCGGGCCCCAGCCGCCTTTTAAAGTATGTTTTAATTAGAAACGCAGCAGCCTCACACAGTAAAACCTGGCTGAGCTCACACAGCCGGGGCCTGATCTCTGCAGCCCATGGATTAAGATCATGGATCAGATTTTAGGTTTTTCTTAAAGAAAAGCAAAAATGAGAGAAGAATCAATCGTGATACAGGGGATGCTGCAGTCACTTCTGTAGAGACAGCTTGTAGTTTGTCTAAAGGGTGCTTTACACGCTGCGGCATCGCTAGCGATAGCACCCGCCGCCGTCGTTCGTGCGACATGTGGTGATCGCTGCTGTAGCGAACAATATCGCTACGGCAGTGTCACACGCACATACCTGTTCAGCGATGTCGATGTTGCTGCCGAACAATCCCTCCTTCAAGGGGGAGGTGCGTTCAGCGTCATAGCGGCGTCACAAAACGGCCGCCGAAGAGGAGGGGAGGAGATGAACGGTCAGAACATGCCGCCCACCTCCTTCCTTCCTCCTTTCCGATGGACGCAGGTAGGATGATGTTAATCGTTCCTGCGGTGTCACACACAGCGATGTGTGGTGCCGCAGGAACGACGCAACCTGCGGAATGAAACACAAACGACATGATTTGGAGTGACGTATCAACGATTTTTGCCGTTTTTGCGATCGTTGATCGTCGTTTCTAGCTGTCACACGCTGCGATGTCGCTAACGACGCCGGATGCGCGTCACAAACCGTGACCCCGACGATATATCGTTAGCGATGTCGCAGCGTGTAAAGCACCCTTAAGAGGACGAGCTCTGCTCCTAGTGCTGGAGCCACAAACATTCAGGGACTTTTCATGCTTTGCAGGTGGAACATGGGGAATCTGCATCCGCTCAGTTGATTCCTTTTTTTATGTTTCAGTGTTTGAGTAACACCCCACCCCTGACCGAGTACTTCCTCACTGATGACTATAAGGACGAGATCAACAGGGACAACCCGCTGGGAATGAAAGGAGAGATTGCCACAGCTTACGCCGATCTGATACGCCAGATCTGGTCCGGGGAGCATTCCTATGTTGCTCCACGCATGTTCAAGGTAGGATGACCTAAAAAGTTTCATAGGTCACGGTGTACATACATTACTGATCCGAAGTTAAATCCTGTATTATACTCCAGAGCTGCACTCATTATTCTGCTCGTTCACTCACTGTGTACGCTGCTTGCTCTCTCAGACACAGGTTGGCCGCTTTGCTCCGCAGTTCTCGGGGTATCAACAGCAGGACTCTCAGGAGCTCTTGGCATTTCTTCTTGACGGTCTGCACGAGGATCTGAATAGAGTTAAGAAGAAGCCGTACCTAGAGCTGAAGGATGCAAATGGGCGCCCGGATTCGGTAAGTGCACAACAGGAGTACAAATGGTGTGTGCTCATGCATTAGAGGCCCTGGGTGGTTCACCCGTCAAGGCCAGGGGCTTTGGGCACAGAAAGTGTTGTTGGACCTCACCGGCTAACTCTTGCCATCCCTCAGGTGGTGGCCACAGAGGCGTGGGACAATCACCTAAGGCGGAATAACTCCATCATTGTGGACATTTTCCATGGTCTCTTTAAATCCACACTTGTGTGTCCTGAATGCTCCAAAGTGTCCGTGACCTTCGACCCATTCTGTTATCTGACCCTCCCCCTCCCCATGAAGAAGGACCGCACTATGGAAGTGTTCCTGGTGCGAGCCGACCCTCAGTGTAAGCCCACCCAGGTGAGTTTGTGTAATGTGTGACGTGTGCAGGGAGCAATCCTGGGGTCTGACATCGCCTCTTCTCTCTTGCACAGTATCGCCTGATTGTGCCTAAAATGGGGACGGTCTCTGACCTGTGCTCCGCGCTCTCTAAACTGTCAGCAGTGCCTGCCGAAAATGTAAGTGCTCCCCTCTGATTCACCAGAGCCACCCATCTGTCAGCTGCGGCTTCACCTCCCGCTCTTCTCTCCCACAGATGGTGGTAACTGATGTCTACAATCACCGATTTCACAAGATCTTCCAGTCGGATGAGATGCTCAGTCACATCATGGAGCGCGATGATCTCTTTGTGTACGGTCATGTAGACTCTCCTGTCTCTTTCCTCTCTCTTGGCGTATCAGCCACCAGTGGCACTGTACCATTAGTATCATGACCGTCCTGTGGTCAGTCATAGAGGGGCTAGCACTTTGGGGGACTTGACCCCGGCAGCTCCCTTTTATAAGCGGGTTTTCTGTGATGGGACAATGCCTTCAACTTGCCGCAATGAGCATCCTTGCCACTAATGATTAGTAGTTCCCCGGACCCTCTGTGGTTAGTAGTTCCCTGGACCCTCTGTGGTTAGTAGTTCCCCGGACCCTCTGTGGTTAGTAGTTCCCCGGACCCTCTGTGGTTAGTAGTTCCCCGGACCCTCTGTGGTTAGTAGTTCCCCGGACCCTCTGTGGTTAGTAGTTCCCCGGACGTTCTGTGGTTAGTAGTTCCCCGGACCTTCTGTGGTCTCCCCACTCATCTCCATTGCATTTGCTTCAGGTATGAGGTGAAGTCGTCGCGGGGCTCAGATTCTGATTGGCTCACTTTGCCCATCTGCTTCCGGGAGAGGCGCTTCCGACAGAGTAGCACAGCGGGCACCATCCTATACGGGCAGCCACTCCTGATCTCCGTGCCCAGGCAGAAGCTGACGGCAGACATGCTATACCACCTGGTCCTGGAGAGAATCCAGTAAGTGGCTGATGGCACATCAAGACGGCTTCTTCATGTGCTGCTCCTCGGGTCTGTGTATTGGGGGCATCGCTCCTTGCACTGTGGGGGTCGCTTGGATGCACAGTGCACAGATGCGTTACCTTTTCTCACCGGTTGTCTCTTCCCCACAGACGCTATATAAAGGCCCCGTTACCGGAGGAATACACCTGTCCATCCAGCGACTCCACTTCCTGCAATGGCTCAAACGGCATCTATGACGGTAAATGTGGGAAGCCGCAATCGCTCGTCCGTCGTACACCGCTCATTCTTATGCACTCAGACTTATATTCTATGTTTCAAGATGAGGACATGGATCATCAGGAGGAACAGGAAGAGCGGGAGGAGTCCCCGGAGGAGTCCAATGGTCAGTCAGACGACAGTGTGGAGGAGGAGAACTCTGAGGGTTGTAGTCCCTGCAATAAAATGCCAAAGAAAGCCCAGGAAGTCCGCAAGAGACTCTTCTGCTTCAGCTTGGTGAACTCCTATGCTACCTCTGATGTGGGCAGCATGCCGGCTGAGGGCGCCTTCCTGAAACTCACCTGTGAGTATGGTCAGGACGACGCAGACGGCCTCTGTCTGCTTCTTTCTGTTATCAGCCATTTCAGCAGGCTGTGGAGAGGCTGCGGTCAGTGAGCACTTAGCTGTATGATGATGATGGTCGTCGGCGGCTGCTGTTCACTCACTACTGTCTTCTCTTTCTCAGCCTATTCCACTGTGGCCATAGACTGGGACACAGAGATGAAGAAGTTGTATTACGATGATCAGGAGGCGGAGGTGAGGGTGCTGCATGTTGGAGGTTGTAGTCGTGTTATGGTTTGTGGCTCCTGTGACGTCTTCTGTCCTGCAGGCCTTTGACAAGCACGAGTCCATGTTGCAGCCACAGAAGAAGAAGGTGACCGTGGCACTGAGAGATTGCATCCAGCTGTTCACCAAGACTGAGGTGCTGGGAGAACACGACCCCTGGTAAGAGCGCCCACCTGTGCTCTTTGGCTACTGGCCCCTACCTACCCTCCCCCTCCCTGTGGGTAGTCAGCCTCTGCCCCTATACTTGCACCCTCCCCTCCTGTGTGTATTCAGCCCCTACACCTTGCACCCCTTCTGTTGGTATTCTGACTCCAACCCCTCCCGTTCCGTGTATATTTGGATCATGCCATTCCTACCCACTCTCCATGTACTGTGGGTATTTGAACATCCTTTTCCATTCTTCCTGTGGGTTTTTAGCCTCTGGCCTTGGGTATTTGGCTCCCATGAATACTCGTACACCTTGCCCCTCCTTCTGTTGGTATTCTGTATATACTCTCCTTCCATTCTGTACATATTTGGATCATGACACTCCTACCCCCCCCTCCCCTTTTTCCCCTCCTGTGGGTAATTAAATTCCTCCCCACCCCCCCTCCTGTGGGTATTCGGACTCTGCCTTCTGACCTCTTGCAATTCCAGGTATTGCCCAAACTGCCGGAGGCATCAGCGGGCCACCAAAAAGTTTGACCTCTGGTCTCTGCCAAAAATCCTGGTGGTGCATTTGAAGCGCTTCTCATATAACCGCTACTGGAGGGATAAGCTGGATGCGGTGGTGGAGTTTCCGATCAGGTAAGGCTGGGCCGGTGTGTTGCCGGTGGTGGGTCAGGACGTTCCTGCCGGGCTGTGATTGATGAGTACCGGATCTGGTCACAATGGCTGACATAGCGCAACCCTGTGGACCTGATGTCAGGATTATCCGGCGTACTGTGCTCACACTTTCCACACCCAGGAATTATTGTGCTCCTTGTTCCAGGAACCTTAACATGTCTGAGTTTGTGTGCGACCCGACGGCCGGACCCTACATGTACGATCTTGTGGCGGTTTCCAATCACTATGGTGGCATGGGCGGCGGCCACTGTAAGTATGGCCGTTCAGTGATGGTGCAGGGGCAGCGCTCCTCATATCATGCGCTGATAGCGACACTCCTCTCCCCGCAGATACTGCGTACGCAAAGAATCAGGAGACACAGCAGTGGTATTACTTCGATGACAGTAGCGTTTCCTCAGCGTCTGAAGATCAGATTGTGGTACGTGTCCTCAGATGTCGGCTATGACACTGGATGGCAGTGGCGCCCTCTGCAGGGAGGCCTGAGCTGTTATTATAGGAGTTCTGCACCTGTCAGTGACCAGTGGGGGGGGTCAGACGTGGTGGTGCTCGGGGTCCCCGCAGCTCGCTTTGTGATGTGTTCTCTTCTCTCCTTCTAGACGAAAGCGGCTTATGTACTGTTCTACCAGAGACAAGATGGTGGTAGCTGTAAGGCCTCCTCGCCTGCAGCATCTCTCGGCTCTCCCCCTGCTGAGGACGACCTGGGGGACCAGGACAGACAGCAAGACTTGGACTGTATGGACACCAACTAATGCTGGAGCCCCACGTGACCCTGTGTGGAGGGAGACACTTGGTGCGAGTCCGGAGGATGATGGGAGCTGCACCTTCCCTCCAGCTCCTCAGTGGGGGATGGGCCCTTCTCCTCCCGCTCAGTGGACAGATGGGCGGAGCACCAGCAGCACTCACACCATGCAGCCCTGTGATTGGCTCTCGGCCACGGGTGTCTTTACTTCCTGTTGGGGGTGGGGCTATTTATTGCTCTGTATTTTATGGGGACGTTTCCTGTAAAGCATCGCACAATTGTACAAAGCGGAGGACGATCTGCAGGGGGCGCTGCAGAGCGCTGTGCTCTGGGGGATGGGTGCCATTAAATGTCATAATGAAAGCAGAGCCGGACCCTCATTCTCCTTGGAGCCATGCTTTTACAGGCCAGTTATTGAGGTGCAGTGATGACCCTATGATGTCTCCCAGTAAGAGGCGGTCCCCCATGGTCTGCCGCGGTGAGCGGAGCATTGCCTGCCACGTGCATGGGACGTCCTGAGGGCTCTTTCTGCTGCAGATGAAGTGGCGGTGCGGTGACATCGTGTCCTGGCAGCGCCCGGCTCTCAATCTGCTGTTATTGGTTGTAGCTCAGGAACCGAGGCCGAGAGGACTGAATTACTGCTGCTGAGGGACTACAACTCCCAGCATGCCCGTGTCGTCCCTCCAGAACTAGGGAAGGGATGTTAGAAAGTTCAGTGGTGGAGGTGGGCGGATGAGTGCTCACTGCTGACAACCCTGTAAAATGAGAGGTGTAGACATTCCATCTCGTGTAACATCTCCACTTGCTGTCAGTGGCTGCCAGTTTTCAAGGTGGTTTATTTCTTTACTCAATGTGCAGAGACTGTCTGTCTGTAATACTTCCTACTGGCGACTCCTATTCTTCTCCATCTGCACTAATTGCCACCCCGGCTGCATCTCTGTGCCCGCTGCCATTTACCACCAGCTCAAACCCTGTACCCCAGCTCCATCTCTACCCCCCTGTTCCTTACCGTTTGCTTCCCCCCCCCATGTTATGTACCCCCTAGCGTAGTATCCTTACCCCATGCTCTTTCTGCCATGCCTGTACCCTCCCTCTACTCCCTCCATGTTGTGCCCTGGAAGGTGAATGCCATGAACTAACACATTGTAACGGATTGCTCCTCTGCTGGCGGTGGGGAATGGTCCCGCCTCTGGTTCTGCGCCGTTATCCCTCACCACTCCGCGTATGGTGCGCCGCAGTAACTGGCGCTAACTACCACGCTTGGCCACAGACACTGATTGCTTGGTTGTCATGGTAGCATTGGTGTTTGGGTCTCATTCATGTGTCTGTACTGCCAATGTCCCTGTGTCCTGCACTGTGATTGGTTGCTGCTGTCGCCATAGCGGTCCTTTGCTTTCTGGAATCTTCCACGGTTGGCAGAAAGGAGCGATGCGAGTTGTGTCTTCGTATCATGGCTGCCGCTTGCGAGTAACATAAGGTCCTTGACACCAGCTGGTATGTGTTCTTTATTATTGTCACACATCCGTTATATGATGCTGCCGGCACACACCGGCCCTGCCCTCATCATCACCACCCAAGTCAGGAGCCCAGCACTGTGCTGGCGGCCATATTGTGCCTCCCGGCAATTCTTAGCCGCCAGTCTTTGGCTTTGTGTTGTAGGGATCATGTGTGAGAGGCTATCTCGCTGCCGGAAGGATCTGTCTGCCGCCATCCACCGAGCGCTAGAGGAGCCGCCCACGACCACGCTCCTGCTACATTCTCCATCCTCTCCCATCGCGTGTGTGGATGATACATGGGGGCATGATACGGTCAGGTACGTGAGCAAAAAGCTCTGCCATTAACTAGTGCTGAAATCACTGCAGCCCTCCGCCATGACAAATCATCTCCAAGAGAGAGCCTAAGGTACAACAAGCCTGCGCCGTCCGGTCACATGACCACCATTCTGTCTACTGAGTGACAGCGTCCTATCCCACTGGCCTGTGCTCACGTCCCTCAATCCCACCTGGAGCTTCGCTCATGACACGTCCTCCATTCCCACCTGGACCTACAGTCCCACCCAGAGCTGCACTCGCATCCCTCACTCCCACCCGGAGCTGTGCTCACGACATATCTTCCATTCCTACCCGGAGCTGCGTTCACAATGACTTCTTATTCACCAGTCATCTCCAGAGCTGTGGTCACTATTCTGCCCTTACATTGTCCCACCTGGAGCTACTCATCTTGTGTCCTCCAGACACACCTGTAACTGCCCTTGCTTTGTCCTGCTGTCCTACCTGGAGCTGTGATTGCTGTGTCCTTCTTTACTACTCAGAGCTGCACTTGCGGCGGCCTCCTGTCCTGCCCGGAGCTGCACTTGCGGCGGCCTCCTGTCCTGCCCGGAGCTGCACTTGCGGCGGCCTCCTGTCCTGCCCGGAGCTGCACTTGCGGCGGCCTCCTGTCCTGCCCGGAGCTGCACTTGCGGCGGCCTCCTGTCCTGCCCGGAGCTGCACTTGCGGTGGCGCCCTGCCCGGAGCTGCACTTGCGGCGGCCTCCTGTCGCGCCCGGAGCTGCACTTGCGGCGGCCTCCTGTCGCGCCCGGAGCTGCACTTGCGGCGGCCTCCTGTCGCGCCCGGAGCTGCACTTGCGGCGGCTTCCTGTCGCGCCCGGAGCTGCACTTGCGGCGGCCTCCTGTCGCGCCCGGAGCTGCACTTGCGGCGGCTTCCTGTCGCGCCCAGAGCTGCACTTGCGGCGGCCTCCTGTCGCGCCCGGAGCTGCACTTGCGGCGGCCTCCTGTCTCGCCCGGAGCTGCACTTGCGGCGGCCTCCTGTCGCGCCCGGAGCTGCACTTGCGGCGGCTTCCTGTCGCGCCCGGAGCTGCACTTGCGGCGGCCTCCTGTCGCGCCCGGAGCTGCACTTGCGGCGGCTTCCTGTCGCGCCCGGAGCTGCACTTGCGGCGGCCTCCTGTCGCGCCCGGAGCTGCACTTGCGGCGGCCTCCTGTCGCGCCCGGAGCTGCACTTGCGGCGGCCTCCTGTCGCGCCCGGAGCTGCACTTGCGGCGGCTTCCTGTCGCGCCCAGAGCTGCACTTGCGGCGGCCTCCTGTCGCGCCCGGAGCTGCACTTGCGGCGGCCTCCTGTCTCGCCCGGAGCTGCACTTGCGGCGGCCTCCTGTCGCGCCCGGAGCTGCACTTGCGGCGGCTTCCTGTCGCGCCCGGAGCTGCACTTGCGGCGGCCTCCTGTCGCGCCCGGAGCTGCACTTGCGGCGGCCTCCTGTCGCGCCCGGAGCTGCACTTGCGGCGGCCTCCTGTCGCGCCCGGAGCTGCACTTGCGGCGGCCTCCTGTCGCGCCCGGAGCTGCACTTGCGGCGGCCTCCTGTCGCGCCCGGAGCTGCACTTGCGTTCACCATGTCTTCCAAACCTACCTGTATCTGCATCCTCTAGACCAGTGTTTCTCAACTACAGTCCTCAAGACACACCAACAGTGCAGGTTTTCAGGTTTTCCTCATCGGGTTTTCCTTAATGTTTCACAGGTGATGGAATTATTCCCTGCCTAACATTGAGGAAAATCTGAAAACATGATCTGTTGGTGGGTCTTGAGGACTGGAGTTGAGACACACTGCTCTAGACCCACTTGTCATCTCCTTAAGTCTTATCCACCAGTCACCTCCCAGAGCTGCAATCACTATTCTGCCATGACAAGTGTTAACAGAAATAGATCTCCCAGGATGCAGTGCAGCCATGCACTCACTCTACACACGGCTGCAGTACGTGGACTTTCCATCTTCCTGTGACTTTTGCGTCTGCTTTATTTTAGCTTTCTGCCGTTTCCCGTCTCCTCTGCACATGCCATCTAGTGCATGTTCCAGTGTTTAAACCGCCATAGTGCGCTTCTACATCAGCTGTCCGCAAAATGATATACAAACATTTTTAAAAAATCGGTCCCACGTAAGGTGAGAAGATAGGGCAACAACCAAGATCACCTGAAAATTTCCAATCACTAAAATATCCAATCACTGCACCAAACACACGACCGTAAATGACATAAGAGCGCGCAGCATTTAGAGTCCCCAGAAGAGAGCGCGTCACCCTGACATCAGCTTCATCGGGGTAATCGCACAGATCCATTTCTGACAATGTGAAATACAAATTATCACTTCTCCACGAGACCAGAGACCTCACAGATTACTAAAAGGCAGAATCCTGTGCTAATTTTTAGGCTGCTGTGTACAGTGTTTTTACAGCCAAAAACATTTACTACGCTGTTGTGGAGCGAAACAACCTCTCACCAGATATTGCCTGCGCCAGAAGATTCACTAACATCACATCAATCCAAAATTAGTACATAAATTAATCATATATTACGCGTACCAGAGTGAGGAGGCGCGCAGTGTCTGAGGGTTAGGTTAACTGTCCCAGGGTAAGGAACTGCAGCGCAGGTGTGGCGTACAACTATAAGTAGCCGCAGCGTACCAGAGTAAGGCACTGCAGGTGCACAGCATCCCAGTGATAGGAACCGCAGCGCAGGTATGGCGTACCAGGGTAGGGAGCTGCAGCACAGGCGCAGCGTACCAGGGTAGGGGACAGCTGTGTAAGCATAGCGTCCCAGGGTAATCGCAGCGCAGTGTACCAGAGTGAGGTGCAACAGCGCAGACGCAGTGTACCAGAGTGAGGTGCAACAGCGCAGACGCAGTGTACCAGAGTGAGGTGCAACAGCGCAGATGCAATGTACCAGAGGGAGGGAGCCGAAGCGCAGGCGCAATGTACCAGAGGGAGGGAGCCGAAGCGCAGGCGCAATGTACCAGAGGGAGGGAGCCGCAGCGCAGGCGCAATGTACCAGAGGGAGGAAGCCGCAGCGCAGGCGCAATGTTCCAGAGGGAGGGAGCCGCAGCGCAGGCGCAATGTACCAGAGGGAGGGAGCCGCAGCGCAGGCGCAATGTACCAGAGGGAGGGAGCCGCAGCGCAGGCGCAATATACCAGAGGGAGGGAGCCGCAGCGCAGGCGCAATGTTCCAGAGGGAGAGAGCCACAGTGCAGGCGCAGATGTACCAGAGGGAGGAGCCACAGCGCAGGCGCAATGTACCAGAGGGAGGAGCCACAGCGCAGGCGCAATGTACCAGAGGGAGGGAGCCACAGCGAAGGTATGGCGTACCAGGGTAGGGAGCTGCAGCACAGGCGCAGCGTACCAGGGTAAGGGACAGCTGTGTAAGCATAGCGTCCCAGGGTAATCGCAGCGCAGTGTACCAGAGTGAGGTGCAACAGCGCAGACGCAGTGTACCAGAGTGAGGTGCAACAGCGCAGATGCAATGTACCAGAGGGAGGGAGCCGAAGCGCAGGCGCAATGTACCAGAGGGAGGGAGCCGCAGCGCAGGCGCAATGTACCAGAGGGAGGGAGCCGCAGCGCAGGCGCAATGTACCAGAGGGAGGGAGCCGCAGCGCAGGCGCAATGTACCAGAGGGAGGGAGCCGCAGCGCAGGCGCAATGTACCAAAGGGAGGGAGCCGCAGCGCAGGCGCAATGTACCAGAGGGAGGGAGCCGCAGCGCAGGCGTAATGTTCCAGAGGGAGGAGCCGCAGCGCAGGCGCAATGTTCCAGAGGGAGGGAGCCACAGCGCAGGCGCAGATGTACCAGAGGGAGGAGCCACAGCGCAGGCGCAATGTACCAGAGGGAGGAGCCACAGCGCAGGCGCAATGTACCAGAGGGAGGAGCCACAGAGCAGGCGCAATGTACCAGAGGGAGGAGCCACAGCGCAGGCGCAATGTACCAGAGGGAGGAGCCACAGAGCAGGCGCAATGTACCAGAGAGAGGAGCCACAGCGCAGGCGCAATGTACCACAGGGAGGGAGCCACAGCGCAGGCGGAATGTTCCAGAGGGAGGGAGCCACAGCGCAGGCGCAATGTACCAGAGGGAGGGAGCCACAGCGCAGGCGCAGATGTACCAGAGGGAGGAGCCACAGCGCAGGCGCAATGTACCACAGGGAGGGAGCCACAGCGCAGGCGGAATGTTCCAGAGGGAGGGAGCCACAGCGCAGGCGCAATGTACCAGAGGGAGGAGCCACAGCGCAGGCGCAATGTACCAGAGGGAGGGAGCCACAGCGCAGGCGGAATGTTCCAGAGGGAGGGAGCCACAGCGCAGGCGCAATGTACCAGAGGGAGGAGCCACAGCGCAGACGCAATGTTCCAGAGGGAGGGAGCCACAGCGCAGGCGCAGATGTACTAGAGGGAGGAGACACAGCGCAGGCGCAATGTACCAAAGGGAGGAGCCACAGCGCAGGCGCAATGTACCAGAGGGAGGGAGCCGCAGCGCAGGCGGAATGTTCCAGAGGGAGGGAGCCGCAGCGCAGGCGCAATGTACCAGAGGGAGGGAGCCGCAGCGCAGGCGCAATGTACCAGAGGGAGGGAGCCGCAGCGCAGGCGCAATGTACCAGAGGGAGGCAGCCGCAGCGCAGGCGGAATGTTCCAGAGGGAGGGAGCCACAGCGCAGGCGCCGATGTACCAGAGGGAGGAGCCACAGCGCAGGCGCAATGTACCAGAGGGAGGAGCCACAGCGCAGGCGCAATGTACCAGAGGGAGGGAGCCACAGCGCAGGCGCAATGTTCCAGAGGGAGGGAGCCGCAGCGCAGGCGCAATGTACCAGAGGGAGGGAGCCGCAGCGCAGGCGCAATGTACCAGAGGGAGGGAGCCGCAGCGCAGGCGCAATATACCAGAGGGAGGGAGCCGCAGCGCAGGCGCAATGTTCCAGAGGGAGGGAGCCACAGCGCAGGCGCAGATGTACCAGAGGGAGGAGCCACAGCGCAGGCGCAATGTACCAGAGGGAGGAGCGACAGCGCAGGCGCAATGTACCAGAGGGAGGGAGCCACAGCGCAGGTATGGCGTACCAGGGTAGGGAGCTGCAGCAAAGGCGCAGCGTACCAGGGTAAGGGACAGCTGTGTAAGCATAGCGTCCCAGGGTAATCGCAGCGCAGTGTACCAGAGTGAGGTGCAACAGCGCAGACGCAGTGTACCAGAGTGAGGTGCAACAGCGCAGATGCAATGTACCAGAGGGAGGGAGCCGAAGCGCAGGCGCAATGTACCAGAGGGAGGGAGCCGCAGCGCAGGCGCAATGTACCAGAGGGAGGGAGCCGCAGCACAGGCGCAATGTACCAGAGGGAGGGAGCCGCAGCGCAGGCGCAATGTACCAGAGGGAGGGAGCCGCAGCGCAGGCGCAATGTACCAGAGGGAGGGAGCCGCAGCGCAGGCGTAATGTTCCAGAGGGAGGAGCCACAGCGCAGGCGCAATGTACCAGAGGGAGGGAGCCACAGCGCAGGCGCAATGTACCAGAGGGAGGAGCCACAGAGCAGGCGCAATGTACCAGAGGGAGGGAGCCACAGCGCAGGCGCAGATGTACCAGAGGGAGGAGCCACAGCGCAGGCGCAATGTACCACAGGGAGGGAGCCACAGCGCAGGCGGAATGTTCCAGAGGGAGGGAGCCACAGCGCAGGCGCAATGTACCAGAGGGAGGAGCCACAGCGCAGGCGCAATGTACCAGAGGGAGGGAGCCACAGCGCAGGCGGAATGTTCCAGAGGGAGGGAGCCACAGCGCAGGCGCAATGTACCAGAGGGAGGAGCCACAGCGCAGACGCAATGTTCCAGAGGGAGGGAGCCACAGCGCAGGCGCAGATGTACTAGAGGGAGGAGACACAGCGCAGGCGCAATGTACCAAAGGGAGGAGCCACAGCGCAGGCGCAATGTACCAGAGGGAGGGAGCCGCAGCGCAGGCGGAATGTTCCAGAGGGAGGGAGCTGCAGCGCAGGCGCAATGTACCAGAGGGAGGGAGCCGCAGCGCAATGTACCAGAGGGAGGGAGCCGCAGCGCAGGCGCAATGTACCAGAGGGAGGGAGCCGCAGCGCAGGCGCAATGTACCAGAGGGAGGCAGCCGCAGCGCAGGCGGAATGTTCCAGAGGGAGGGAGCCACAGCGCAGGCGCCGATGTACCAGAGGGAGGAGCCACAGCGCAGGCGCAATGTACCAGAGGGAGGAGCCACAGCGCAGGCGCAATGTACCAGAGGGAGGGAGCCACAGCGCAGGCGCAATGTACCAGAGGGAGGGAGCCGCAGCGCAGGCGGAATGTTCCAGAGGGAGGGAGCCGCAGCGCAGGCGCAATGTACCAGAGGGAGGGAGCCGCAGCGCAGGCGCAATGTACCAGAGGGAGGGAGCCGCAGCGCAGGCGCAATGTACCAGAGGGAGGGAGCCGCAGCGCAGGCGCAATGTACCAGAGGGAGGCAGCCGCAGCGCAGGCGGAATGTTCCAGAGGGAGGAAGCCACAGCGCAGGCGCCGATGTACCAGAGGGAGGAGCCACAGCGCAGGCGCAATGTACCAGAGGGAGGAGCCACAGCGCAGGTGCAATGTACCAGAGGGAGGGAGCCACAGCGCAGGCGCAATGTACCAGAGGGAGGGAGCCACAGCGCAGGCGGAATGTTCCAGAGGGAGGGAGCCGCAGCGCAGGCGCAATGTACCAGAGGGAGGGAGCCGCAGCGCAGGCGCAATGTTCCAGAGGGAGGGAGCCGCAGCGCAGGCGCAATGTACCAGAGGGAGGCAACCGCAGCGCAGGCGGAATGTTCCAGAGGGAGGGAGCCACAGCGCAGGCGCCGATGTACCAGAGGGAGGAGCCACAGCGCAGGCGCAATGTACCAGAGGGAGGAGCCACAGCGCAGGCGCAATGTACCAGAGGGAGGGAGCCACAGCGCAGGCGCAATGTACCAGAGGGAGGGAGCCACAGCGCAGGCGGAATGTTCCAGAGGGAGGGAGCCACAGCGCAGGCGCAATGTTCCAGAGGGAGGGAGCCATAGCGCAGGCGCAATGTACCAGAGGGAAGAGCCACAGCGCAGGCTCAAACTACGACAATCAGAAGCCACAGAGTGAGGAGCCGCAACACAGGCGCTTTGTACCACTGATATATCACCGTGCAAGCACAGTGTTCCAGAGTGGGGAGTCCCAGTGCACTGTAGTGTACAGGGAAGAGCCCCATTGCTGCAAAACAATAATAAATACCAAAATAGTGAAGCCTAGTGCAGTTCTGCAAACCAGTGCTAATGAACAGTAGTGTATGCACACTTTATTAATGAACTGCAGTGCAGGTGCAGTATACCGGAATAATGGGCCCCAGTGAAGCAAGTGCAGTTTAGTAGATAGTGAGCCTCCGCGCATGCGCCGTTTACTAGTGATGGAAGAGCACATGAAGAATTAGGTCCACTGCTTTACAAAATATTTTTAATGGTTTTCTCCAATCCTCTCACAGCATGCACTGACACACATTGAGCAAGAGAAGCTGCAGCTGCACCCCCCTCCTCCCCAGACTTCTATAGAGCAAGATTTCTTACCTGAAGTGCAGCTGCAGCGGGTTCTTCTACCCTGTGCTCTCCTTTCCTGATGCTGCTGAGTAGTTGTCTAATATTACTCTTCTGGATAAAAAATATTCAGACCTGGGCAAGGACTAGAACCATTAGGGGGCCCCAGAGTAAAAATTGGAGGCTGCACACTAGACTGCAGCCCCCACATATTGTGCACATCTTGTAGCTCACCCCTTTCTTCCTTCCATGCAGTGCGGCTTTTCTTCCAACTCTACACGACTGTGAGAACCTAAGTCCACCTGACCTCACTCAGGACCTGCTGGATATCATTGGTGAGCACACAGCGTATGCGGCCCCCTCACATAGCATGTAGAGAGGAGTGAATCCATTGACCTTCGCATTTTCCAGCTTCATTTATAGACCCTGACAAGACCTGGAGTACACTGAGTGAGGGCTGACAAGGGGCATTCACACCACTGTAGTGTGCTGTAATCAGGCACCGCTTTATGCTGCTCGTACAGATGCTCCAACGGGTGTTGCAAATCAGGGAGGGTTCAATCACCACTATCACTGCAAATCCTGGAGGCCGTTTTTTACCACATAAGTACGGTGGAAGTGCCCACATATGTTCCTGGTAATGGGCACAATCCCATTCAAGGGGTATGCTTGCTTAAAATGTTGCATGCTCAGATTGAGGACATGTGTTACTGTGCCTACAAGCATGGCAGCCCCCGATGTGTGTGGCTTTGGAGCTAAATCTTTTAGTTGAGGAAGCACATTCCAGTGCAGCGGGATACCAGTCTACCCAATTACTGTTGAGGACGGGTGAGATGTCTACTGAGGAGGATGTGCATCAGTGACGCCTGTTGGGGAGGTGTTACTACCACGTTTTGCGAAAAATAAGACCCTGTCTTATAAAAAAAAAAATTTTGTCCAGAAAAAAAGCACTAGAACTTATTTTTGGGTAGAATTTATTTTTGGAGAAACACGGTTAAGGTAAGTTTATCCCCCCCTCACCAAAAAGTAGACCCTCCCCTTCCCAGGAGAATCATACTTACTGTACCAGACCCTGGACGTCCGCATCGCTCCCAGGTCCTCCTGTTATCTTTGGCGGGCGCTTCTAGCAGGTATGCTCCACATCGGTCGTCCCATGATTCTGGCCGACACGCTCACATACATCAGATCACACGCACACACACACTCATACATCAGATCACACACACAACATCCGGTGATACAGATTGCTTCTAACTGGCAGAGGATCCTGGGACATAGTGCAGTGCAGCATGAGGACCTGTGGTGGAACACAAGGTTTACTCGACGGTGGAACGCATTGATGCGTTCCACCGCAGGTCCTCTATGCCTTGCACAGCACTGCATTCAGGATTCCCTGCTGGCCAGAAGCAATCAGTATCACCGGATGTGGTGAGTGTGTGTGCAATCTGATGTGTGTGTGTGTGATCTGATTGTGTGCGTGATCTGATGTCTGTGTGGGTGTGCGTTCCACTGCAAGTCCTCCAGATTGGCATCTGGTGAGTATAATTGCGGGGGTCTTCTGTTTTCTTTCTCTCTGTTGGGGGTGTCCGCTTTCTATAATGAAATGTCCTGCTGTAACTTCGTTATTGAACTGTGACTAAGGCTTATATTCGAGGTAGGGCTTATATTTAAGCCTTACACTGAAAATTCCTGCTAGGGCTTATTTTTTTGGAAAAACAGGGTAGTAAACACCTGGCCCCCTTGCATTTATGCATTGCCACCATTATAAAGCCATAAAAGATTGATAGACTCTCTAGCATAATTGCTGCTGTCCACAGTGGCGTGCACCTTCAGCACAATGTAAATTTCACGCACCAGCCCATGGTTTTTGCCATGCAAGATTAAAGCAGCGAGGACTTTTATCAAGAAATAATGGTGGCTACTCGTCTTGCATTGAAGACCATTGCACACACCATCATTTCATAGAAAGCAGTAAAATCGGTGCAGTGACTGGTGAACATATGATGATGATGTTGTTTTCACACAGATGATTGGTCCCATTCCAAGGCACAATATCCTATAGAAAAATGGAGGAAGAGGAGGGAAAGCAGGGGCTAATGTTGGTGATGATGGCAATGACTAAGCACTACTTCAGAATGTAGACGAGCAGAAGTATTCACAAGAATGAGGGCAGTTTGCTTTTTCCTCAAGGCTAGGTGGTGTCACTTCAAGGTGCTGATGGAGCCATAGTGCGTAACAAACGTTCAAGACTGTCATTACCAACTTAGCACATCTTCCATCTCTACCACTCCCCCTCATCTAATCTATCACCTGGAAGTTGTTGTGAGCTGTGAGTCAGAGGACTAAGGGGCAGAACAGATGTAGATGTAATTAGCAACATAAAAAGTCTGAAATGTTAAATATTAAACTGTTGCAGCAGCAGAGGTGGACTCTCCAGAAAACGTACTCAACTGACAGTGTCGCTATCAGAGATAACATAGTAATGGGGGCTGGTGGTGGTGGTGGTGCTGCGGCTCCCCATCCCCTTATTGTCAGATGCCATGGTAGACATTTTAATACTCTTGCTACCCCGGCCAGTGACACTTTCTTTTACTTTACAATTTGTACTACACAATGAAAATAGTGACAAAAGGTTAATGAAACACAATACTACCCAAAAACGACGGAACAAGAAATGCTCATGACATGTCCCAAAAGCCAGCAGGAGCAACAGTGTTGGTGTGCAAAAAACAAGAGTAGTTTGTGTCTGTACAATTTGTGAGGCCATCAGAATTTTTTTGAAGCAATGTTGGTGACTTGCCACATAAATGAAAAATGTAAAAAATGGCGTTCGTGAAATGCAGCTGCACTACGACCACTGCCGGCTATAAACAGAATTTCATCAGTAGTTTCTTCAGTCTTTTATGGCTTTTTCTCCCTACCTCTGTTGATAAGCTATGAGCTGTGCCATCCTATTACTATCTAGTTTCAACCCAAAACGGCCGCTGCATTCCTTACCTCTGTTTTTATACAGACTACTGTATGATGGGCTGTATTATACCAGGTGAAAAAGTGATGTCCGCAAGGCATTATGGGTAAGAACATCGGGTCATGTCATGTGATTTTTCTCAGGTCAATACAATCTCGTGCAGCGAGTACAATGGTGGCAGCTTTTTTAGACGTTTTCAAATTGTTTAAATTCACCAAATTCCAAAAAATGTGATAGAAGTTCAATTTGATTCACTCTTCTTTACAAGTATGGATTACCAAGCAGGTTACTCCCCATCTCCGTCTAGGGAGAGAGCATGTCACAGCCCGATGTCACCTCGGCGAAATCTGGGATCAGAAGTTCATAGCGCATTGTGAATCGCAAATCCACTTTAGTGCCCGCTCCCCATTTAAACCGAATTGGAGCGTATTTAATTCCATTCAGTACTGAAGGAGTTTAAGGTGCATTTCTATCCTGCAGTGATGTAACAGGTAGTTGTAACCTCAGCCGCAGACATTCCCTTCTGCTACAAATATCAGCTCCTCACTCCTGGCTATAGCTCATTCCTATGCTGACCATGTTGAAGGATATAATAATAATATTTATTAATTTATACAGTGTGTCCACCCATATCCTGTCCACCGCCATTAACTTGAGAACGGCAGCAGCCATAGAAGTGGTGTCTAGGTATAGTAAAGTAGCCATGCGCTACGCAATGAAACCACCTATAGCGCCACCTGGTGGAAAACAACGGAGTTAGCATTTTTATCTCAAAAACGTAACGAGATAGAGAAAAAAAGTGAATTACAAAGTTGTAGGGCATCATCAATTCAATACGAATCGACACCTTGCATACAGAAATGCTATGATTAGAACGTGTAAAACTCACTGTCGCTGCGGACGTGAAGCGATACCTCATGGAGACCTTCCTACAAGTCATTGGGTATGGTGGCTGCATGGAGTGGCCTCCGCTCACCTGACCTGACCCCATTAGACTTCTTTCTGTGAGGTCACATCAAACAGCAGGTGTATGCGACCCCTCCACCAACATTGCAGGAGCTACGACGACGTATCACAGATGCTTGTGCAAACGTGTCACCTACCATATTGCACAACGTGCAGCAAGATACAGTATGCTGTCCAGAGTCCAGATGTGCATTGCAGCTGACGGTGGCCACTTTGAGCATCAAAGTTAAATGAGCGCCATATGCGTGACCAGCATTCAATGTTTTGAGGGGTTCATGGGTTTCATATCATAGCATTTCTGTATGCAAGGTGTCAATTCGTATTGAATTGATGATACCCTACAATTTTTTAATTCACTTTTTTTTCTCTATTTCGTTATGTTTTCAAGATAAAAATGCTAACTCCGTTGTTTTCCACCAGGTGGCGCTATAGGTGGTTTCATTGCGTAGTGCATGGCTACTTTACTATACCTAGATACCACTTCTATGCCTATAGCTGCCGCCATTCTCAAGTTAATGGCGGTGGACAGGATATGGGTGGACACACTGTATAGCACTATTGATGCCACAGCGCTTTACATACTTTGGCAATGCTGTTCCCATTGGGGCTCACAATCTAGAGTCCCTATCTGTATGTCTTTGGAGTGTGGGAGGAAGCCTAAGAACCCGGAGGAAACCCACGCAAACACCAAGAGAACATAGAAAGTCCTTGCAGATGTTGTCCTTGGTGGGATTTGAACCCATGACCCCAGCGCTGCAAGACTGCAGTGCTAACCACTGAGCCACTGTGCTGCCCTCTCATTGCTGCATAGCTGTGGTGTCATTACTAATGCAGTTAAGAAGTTTCCTCCAGAAAAAAAACAAGGAGAGTTTTTTGTTGTCTTACCTTACTCGTGTTGAATTGTTGCAGTAGCAAAACGTGTCTTGCTGCCCTTCACTAGTCAGGGTGAGTTCAGGGCCAGGAAGGGCCTAGGCACGTGATCGGAACATGATGTGGAGGTAAGGACCTGTCTAGGGTGTTAAGTGCAGGGGTCAGGGCGAGTGTAAGGAGGTGACCCCGCTCCCCTCTCCCTAGCACCAGGGCCCACCGTAGTATTGTTTCCCTGGCGTTCCCTTTGTGTAGTGTTGTCCGCTGGGGGTACTCCCCTGCCCGGCATAACATTACCTTGGTGTTCTTGGTGTGTTGCGCCATTCGATGGGAGTCCCCTTGTTCCTGGTGTAACAGAGAAAGTATCCCTCCCTCATTCAATGGTTCAGTCATACTTCCCAACGGTAGGACTAACAAGACATGGAACTGCACATTAACATTCTTATATTTTTTTGTTATGGTGTGACATGTAGATGGCACCAGCTCCACAGTAATGGCAGAAATTGCACAGAGCTTCAACTGGAGCACCAACATCCTGAATCTGTCACTTGGTGAAACTACACTGTCAGAAGATGGCATCACTGAGCTGAATGACCTCACTGAGCCTGCACCATGTGACATCACCAAGCCTGATGACCTCACTGAGCCTGCACCATGTGACATCAAGCCTGATGACCTCACTGAGCCTGCACCATGTGACACCACCACGCCTGATGACCTCACTGAGCCTGCACCATGTGACATCGCTAAGCCTGATGACATCATGAAGGCTACACCATGTGACATCACAGACCCTAATGACCTCACTAAGCCTGCACCATGTGGCATGTCTGATCACATCATTGAACCAACAAATGACAATCAGATAATTGAAATGGTACTGGATCTGGAGGATGAATACGGAGTTTTGGGAAGAGCCAATGTCTCTTGACTGGTTGGCTTCACTGATGTCACACATTTCTGTTATTAGTTCAGTTTAGGTTTGTGTTCTACATTCCCATATTAAAGTTGTATTTTCCCACCTCTTGGGGGAAGATTCCTCATCCAGTGATTATAGGCTCAGTTATAGTCCCCCATAGCCTCAGTGGAGGGGTGATATAAACCAGTCACTACTTCAAGGGCAGGATTAGCGCTCTACCCTCATGAAGTCAGGGTTATTGCCCCCATAGTCCCATCCTGAGTGGCGCAGGCCCAGCGCTCAGTGTAAAGGGTGCTTTACCGGCTGCGACATCGCTAGCATCGGCTAGCGATAGAGTGCGATAGTACTTGCCCCCGTCGTACGTACGATATCGTGTGATCGCTGCCGTAGCAAACATTATCACTACGGCAGCGTCACACGCACATACCTGCTCTGCGACGGTCGCTGTAACCAGCGAATCGCCTCCTTTCTAAGAGGGCGGTTCGTTCAGCATCGTCACTGAACCGCCGCCCAATAGAAAAGGAGGGGAGGAGATGAGCGGCCGGAACATCCCACCCACCTCCTTCCTTCCTCCTTTTCCGGTGGAGGCAGGTAAGGAGATGTTCGTCGCTCCTGCGGTGTCACATACAGTGATGTGTACTGCCACAGGAACGACGAACAACATTGTACCTGTCGCTGCAGCGATATTAAAGGAAATGAGCAACGATTTTTCACGTTTTTGTGCTCATTGATAGTCGCTCATTTGTGTTACACGCTGCGATGTCAGTAACGGCGCCGGATGTGCGTCACTAACGACGTGACCCCGACGATATATCATTACTGATATCACAGCGTGTAAAGCCCCCTTAAGGCCTGTTTCAGACGTCCATGTTTAATCAGGTACAAATCACACACATGATTATAGTCAAACGTGTGACATCTGTGTTTGCATACATGTGACACGTACCGAAGTAAACATGTGTCTGAGATAAAAAGATGTTCTATATTCACCTGTATACAGCGGTTTTCTTCGGCTCTGCTGCCTCCCGCACCTGACCATCGCGCATTATATTCATTGATTATTCACCGCACTCAGGACCTGGAAGCCAGAGCATTGCTAGGGACAGGTGAACATTCACAAAGCAGTGTGTGCGTGCGCGCGCGCGCAGTGACTTCCAGGAGGTCATTGGAGTTCCCAATGAACTTAAATGACATCCTGATGACACCCCCAGTACAGAGGGTGTCACCACGGTGACTTCACAGGTTCATTGGGAACTGATGAATCCCTGATACGGTCATCGTGATGCTCCGGCTTCCAGGTCCTCAGAGCAGTGAATATTCAATGAGTATAATGAGCAGCGGTTAGGAGCAGGAGGCAGCAGAGCATCCCTGGGTAGAGGTAAATATAGAAAATCTTTTTATTTAAAAAGACCCGTATTTTCTCCGGTCAGTGTGACACCTGTGCTACTGGCGAAAAAACAGACAGGTCTCTGCATGCGAGTGCGGTGTCATGAGAGGTCACATGGTCGTGTGAGTACCAGTATAGAACATGGGTAGATGTTAAAAAACAGATGTCACATGTACCTAAAACACGGACGTCTGAAACCAGCCTAAAGGGGCAGTGAGCAGGGGCTGTACACTTCATATACAGTTGGGGTAATGCTGGCTCCGCAGCTGCTGGATGCTGTTCCAGGAAAGAGAAAAGCTGTCAGCAGCTGAAGGGATCATGGGATCATGGCAGCAATCACTACGGCCCTCCAACACTCCTCCTGGCAGCTCACTCAATTATTCATGACCTAGCAGAGGGTGAAGTTGCCTCTTTTAAATTAGTGCACAGTCATGGTGGCCAGCGATGGATGGCGAGTCACTGGGAAATTCCCTACCTAAATTGTAAGGAAATGCAGAGCAGCTCTGCACTTAACCCTTTCATATCTAGAGACTCAGAATGGTCAGCTGCGGTCTTATCAGACTCCTCTGCGCCTGTCAGCAAGCACTGGTAGCCCTCATGTCTGCTGAAGATAAGGAGCATGAGGCCCATATCCATATATACAGTGTCATTGACTCTCAGGCCCCACTGATCAACTACATGCAAATATTACATTCACAAATTTACCTATGCCCCTATATTATAATATACTGGCTAGTTTGTAATATGAATGAGGAGATGCTTCCTTTGTCTCTACATTGTGAAACGAGTATATTCTGCCAACTACTGATTATGTTATGCGCTACTGAAAAGGGGCCCACCGGGGAATTCTCCAGCTCTCCTGTGGGCCAGTCCAAGCCTGTATATACACGCACAACCACAACAATGTACAGCCACCTGAGGAAAGAAGGTTGTGTTGACAAAACAAGGTCACAGTGCCCAGTGGAAAACTGCACCCCTCCTCATGGCAGCAGGAATATGAGAGTTAACCCCATAAAAGCTAGCAGAACTGTGAATACAGCTCTGGAGATAACTAGGGTTACACATCAGGTTGCCTTTGATCGCAGCTGGGGCCCATCTGCAAAATAACAGCTCCTATAATAAAGGGTCCCTCCACCACAAGAGGCGCCGCACCAGAGTCACTCATCATAATGGATCAAGTGTTAAGAATTCTCTTTATTGAGGCACATTTCTCCGCCCGCACCCTCCGCAGTTGTCTGCCCCCCTCCACCGGCCATCTCAAGGTCCATCAGCTCCAACTCTGTAGGGATTTTGAGAAGAAGCGTCATACATGACAGTCCGATGACGACGGCAGCAACCACTGAAGAATCAGAACGAAAGAAAGCGCAGGATCAGCGACAGACGTCACCGGAGGACACCTACATCTTGTCCAGATGAACGTCCTTCAGCAGCTTCTCAATGTCATCGTGGATATTGGTGGTCTCATAGCGGCGGCCATATCTCTTATACGGGACCCCATCCGCTCCGATCAAGAACTTCTCGAAGTTCCAGGAGACGTCATTTCTGCGCACCGGCGACCAGATGATGCTGCGGGGGTCGCCCATGAGAGACACAGGGTCATCACTGGGGTACGGCAGCTGCGTCTTCAGGAAGGTGAAGAGCGGGAGCTCCTTCTCTCCGTTCACATCGCACTTCTCAAACAGAGCGAAATTCGGCTCAAAGCCCCCACCCGGGCGCACGTGCCGCAGAGAGCTCAGGATCTCCTGGTTACTGGTGTTCTCCTGCGGATCAGACGGGAGACGCACAAATGTAAGTCCAGATCCTGGGAGGCAACAGGTTATAATATCCAATCCCCCATACTGTACACAGCCCACCTGCATATATACCCCCTCCCCCCATACTGTAAACAGCCCCCCGTGCATATATACCCCCTCACTGTAAACTGCCCCCCCGTGCATATATACCCCCATACTGTAAACTGCCCCCGTGCATATATACCCCCTCACTGTAAACTGCCCCCCGTGCATATATACCCCCTCCCCCCATACTGTAAACTGCCCCCCCCCGTGCATATATACCCCCTCCCCCCATGCATATAAACCCCCTGCCCCATACTGTACACTGCCCCCCTGTATATAAACCCCCTACCCCATACTGGGGACATACTAAAAAGGATGAAAAGGAATAAATAAAAAGAATGAAGATAACTTATTAGGTGTATATTATGTAGATGTATAAAAGGTTTCTTTGGCAAGTTAGACATGGAATGAACATTATATATGAGCATTATAGGTGTGGAATGATCATGAAATATCTGTAGATAATAGGAGAATGAATGCATATGGAATATAACCAGGTCTAAAAAATATAAATATATATATATATTTATATTTTTTAGACCTGGTTATATGCCATATGCATTCATTCTCCTATTATCTACAGATATTTCATGATCATTCCACACCTATAATGCTCATATATAATGTTCATTCCATGTCTAACTTGCCAAAGAAACCTTTTATACATCTACATAATATACACCTAATAAGTTATCTTCATTCTTTTTATTTATTCCTTTTCATCACTTTTTAGTATGTCCCCCCATACTGTACATTATCCATCTGTATACAAACTCCCTCCCCCATACTGTACACTGCCCCCGGCATATAAACTCCCTCCCCCACACTGTACATCCCCCTGTATATAAACCCCCCCATACTGTACACTACACAAGTGTATAACCATTCCCCCACACTGTATATTATATGTATTAGTCCCCTGTCCCCCCATACTGTACATTACACCATATATTACCCTTCCCCCACACTATATTAGTCCCCTGCCCCATACACTATATATTACCCCTCCCTCATACTGTACAATACACTATATATTACCCCTCCCCCATACTGTACATTACAGCCTATAATACAAAGCCCTCGGCCATGTGTGCAGGTGGAGCAGCCCTCGTTGTCTTCTCACCTGATGTCCAAACTGATTGCAGGGAAAGCCCAGGACCTGCAAACCCCGGGCGCCATACTCTGACTGCAGCCCGTTCATCTGCGTGTAGTCCCGGACGGTCGTCCCTCAGAGAGACGCCACATTCTCGATGAGAAGCACTTGACCCCGGTACCGGGAAAGAGCCACCTGCTCCCCGGACAAAAGCCGCGCCGAGAACTCATACACAGTGCGAAGTGCCATGGCGGAGTGTTGTGCAACAACGCGCGAGAGCCGCTATTTATACAGAGACAAAAGGACACACCCACTATCGAAGACAGTCCAACCACATCACTGCGGCGTTAATGGGGTGGAGTTATACACAACCATCAGCCAATGACAAACTATTCATGCAAAATAGGGAGGAGTCTAACACACCCACTGCCAGACTTTTTGGTCAGCGGCGCGCCTCAAAGTGAGGAGTCAGACTCGGGGGTCATAGTACGATGTTCTCCACAGCGCCTCACAGTGAGGGCCCAGGGGCTACAGTACAATGTCCTCAGGAGTCAGCGCCTCACAGTGAGGGCCCGGGGGCCACAGTACAATGTCCTCAGGAGTCAGCGCCTCACAGTGAGGGCCCGGGGGCCACAGTACAATGTCCTCAGCAGTCAGCACCTCACAGTGAGGGCCCAGGGCTACATACAATGTCCTCAGGAGTCAGCGCCTCATACTGAGGGCCCAGGGGCCACAGTACAATGTCCTCAGCAGTCAGCACCTCACAGTGAGGGCCCGGGGGGCCACAGTACAATGTCCTCAGCAGTCAGCACCTCACAGTGAGGGCCCGGGGGCCACAGTACAATGTCCTCAGCAGTCAGCACCTTACAGTGAGGGCCCGGGGCTACAGTACAATGTTCTCAGGAGTCAGCGCCTCACAGTGAGGATCCGGGGGCCACAGTACAATATCCTCAGGAGTCAGCGCCTCACAGTGAGGGTCCGGGGACCACAGTACAATATCCTCAGGAGTCAGCGCCTCACAGTGAGGGTCCGGGGACCACAGTACAATGTCCTCAGGAGTCAGCGCCTCACAGTGAGGGTCCGGGGGCCACAGTACAATATCCTCAGGAGTCAGCGCCTCACAGTGAGGGCCCAGGGGCTACAGTACAATGTCCTCAGGAGTCAGCGCCTCACAGTGAGGGCCCGGGGGCCACAGTACAATGTCCTCAGGAGTCAGCGCCTCACAGTGAGGGCCCGGGGGCCACAGTACAATGTCCTCAGGAGTCAGCACCTCACAGTGAGGGCCCAGGGGCTACAGTACAATGTCCTCAGGAGTCAGCGCCTCACAGTGAGGGCCCGGGGGCCACAGTACAATGTCCTCAGGAGTCAGCACCTCACAGTGAGGGCCCGGGGGCCACAGTACAATGTCCTCAGGAGTCAGCACCTCACAGTGAGGGCCCGGGGGCCACAGTACAATGTCCTCAGGAGTCAGCACCTCACAGTGAGGGCCCAGGGGCTACAGTACAATGTCCTCAGGAGTCAGCGCCTCACAGTGAGGGCCCGGGGGCCACAGTACAATGTCCTCAGGAGTCAGCGCCTCACAGTGAGGGCCCGGGGGCCACAGTACAATGTCCTCAGGAGTCAGCGCCTCACAGTGAGGGCCCGGGGGCCACAGTACAATGTCCTCAGCAGTCAGCACCTCACAGTGAGGGCCCAGGGCTACATACAATGTCCTCAGGAGTCAGCGCCTCATACTGAGGGCCCAGGGGCCACAGTACAATGTCCTCAGCAGTCAGCACCTCACAGTGAGGGCCCGGGGGGCCACAGTACAATGTCCTCAGCAGTCAGCACCTCACAGTGAGGGCCCGGGGGCCACAGTACAATGTCCTCAGCAGTCAGCACCTCACAGTGAGGGCCCGGGGGCCACAGTACAATGTTCTCAGGAGTCAGCGCCTCACAGTGAGGATCCGGGGGCCACAGTACAATATCCTCAGGAGTCAGCGCCTCACAGTGAGGGTCCGGGGACCACAGTACAATGTCCTCAGGAGTCAGCGCCTCACAGTGAGGGTCCGGGGGCCACAGTACAATATCCTCAGGAGTCAGCGCCTCACAGTGAGGGTCCGGGGACCACAGTACAATGTCCTCAGGAGTCAGCGCCTCACAGTGAGGGTCCGGGGGCCACAGTACAATATCCTCAGGAGTCAGCGCCTCACAGTGAGGGTCCGGGGACCACAGTACAATGTCCTCAGGAGTCAGCGCCTCACAGTGAGGGTCCGGGGGCCACAGTACAATATCCTCAGGAGTCAGCGCCTCACAGTGAGGGTCCGGGGGCCACAGTACAATGTCCTCAGGAGTCAGCGCCTCACAGTGAGGGTCCGGGGGTCACAGTACAATGTCCTCAGGAGTCAGCGCCTCACACTGAGGGCCCGGGGCTACAGTACAATGTCCTCAGGAGTCAGCGCCTCACACTGCGGGCCCGCGGCTACAGTACAATGTCCTCAGGAGTCAGCGCCTCACGCTGAGGGCCCGGGGGCCACAGTACAATGTCCTCAGGAGTCAGCGCCTCACACTGAGGGTCCGGGGATCACAGTACAATGTCCTCAGGAGGCAGCACCTCACAGTGAGGGCCCGGGGGCCACAGTACAATGTCCTCAGGAGTCAGCGCCTCACAGTGAGGGCCCGGGGGGTCACAGTACAATGTCCTCAGGAGTCAGCACCTCACAGTGAGGGCCCGGAGGCCACAGTACAATGTCCTCAGGAGTCAGCGCCTCACACTGAGGGCCCGGGGGCTACAGTACAATGTTCTCAGGAGTCAGCGCCTCACAATGAGGGCCCAGGGGCCACAGTACAATGTCCTCAGGAGTCAGTGCCTCACAGTGAGGGCCCGGGGCCACAGTACAATGTCCTCAGGAGTCAGTGCCTCACAGTGAGGGCCCGGGGGCCACAGTACAATGTCCTCAGGAGTCAGCACCTCACAGTGAGGGCCCGGGGGCCACAGTACAATGTTCTCAGGAGTTAGCGCCTCACACTGAGGGCTCAGGGCTACAGTACAATGTCCTCAGGAGAGTCAGCGCCTCACAATGAGGGCCCGGGGCTACAGTACAATGTCCTCAGGAGTCAGTGCCTCACAGTGAGGGCCCGGGGGCCACAGTACAATGTCCTCAGGAGTCAGCACCTCACAGTGAGGGCCCGGGGGCTACAGTACAATGTTCTCAGGAGTTAGCGCTTCACACTGAGGGCTCAGGGCTACAGTACAATGTCCTCAGGAGAGTCAGCGCCTCACAATGAGGGCCCGGGGCTACAGTACAATGTCCTTTGGCGTCTGCGTCTCACAGTGAGAGCCCGGGGTCCACAGTGCAATGTTCTCAGGAGTTAGCGCCTCACAGTGAGGGCCCGGGGCTACAGTACAATGTCCTTTGGCGTTTGCGTCTCACATTGAGGGCCCGGGGGTCACAGTACAATGTCCTCAGGAGTCAGCACCTCACAGTGAGGGCCCGGGGGCCACAGTACAATGTCCTCAGGAGTCAGCGCCTCACACTGAGGGCCCGGGGGCTACAGTACAATGTTCTCAGGAGTCAGCGCCTCACAATGAGGGCCCGGGGCCACAGTACAATGTCCTCAGGAGTCAGCACCTCACAGTGAGGGCCCGGGGGCCACAGTACAATGTTCTCAGGAGTTAGCGCCTCACACTGAGGGCTCAGGGCTACAGTACAATGTCCTCAGGAGAGTCAGCGCCTCACAATGAGGGCCCGGGGCTACAGTACAATGTCCTCAGGAGTCAGTGCCTCACAGTGAGGGCCCGGGGGCCACAGTACAATGTCCTCAGGAGTCAGCACCTCACAGTGAGGGCCCGGGGGCTACAGTACAATGTTCTCAGGAGTTAGCGCTTCACACTGAGGGCTCAGGGCTACAGTACAATGTCCTCAGGAGAGTCAGCGCCTCACAATGAGGGCCCGGGGCTACAGTACAATGTCCTTTGGCGTCTGCGTCTCACAGTGAGAGCCCGGGGTCCACAGTGCAATGTTCTCAGGAGTTAGCGCCTCACAGTGAGGGCCCGGGGCTACAGTACAATGTCCTTTGGCGTTTGCGTCTCACATTGAGGGCCCGGGGGTCACAGTACAATGTCCTCAGGAGTCAGCACCTCACAGTGAGAGCCCGGGGGCCACAGTACAATGTTCTCAGGAGTCAGCGCCTCACAGTGAGGGCCCGGGGGCCACAGTACAATGTCCTCAGGAGTCAGCACCTCACAGTGAGGGCCCAGGGGCCACAGTACAATGTCCTCAGGAGTCAGCACCTCACAGTGAGGGCCCGGGGGCCACAGTACAATGTTCTCAGGAGTTAGCGCCTCACACTGAGGGCTCAGGGCTACAGTACAATGTCCTCAGGAGAGTCAGTGCCTCACAATGAGGGCCCGGGGCTACAGTACAATGTCCGCAGGAGTCAGTGCCTCACAGTGAGGGCCTGTGGGCCACAGTACAATGTCCTCAGGAGTCAGCACCTCACAGTGAGGGCCCGGGGGCTACAGTACAATGTTCTCAGGAGTTAGCGCTTCACACTGAGGGCTCAGGGCTACAGTACAATGTCCTCAGGAGAGTCAGCGCCTCACAATGAGGGCCCGGGGCTACAGTACAATGTCCTTTGGCGTCTGTGTCTCACAGTGAGAGCCCGGGGGTCCACAGTGCAATGTTCTCAGGAGTTAGCGCCTCACAGTGAGGGCCCGGGGCTACAGTACAATGTCCTTTGGCGTTTGCGTCTCACATTGAGGGCCCGGGGGTCACAGTACAATGTCCTCAGGAGTCAGCATCTCACAGTGAGAGCCCGGGGGCCACAGTACAATGTTCTCAGGAGTCAGCACCTCACAGTGAGGGCCCAGGGGCCACAGTACAATGTCCTCAGGAGTCAGCACCTCACAGTGAGGGCCCGGGGGCCACAGTACAATGTTCTCAGGAGTTAGCGCCTCACAGTGAGGGCCCGGGGCTACAGTACACTGTCCTCAGGAGTCAGCACCTCACAGTGAGGGCCCAGGGGCCACAGTACAATGTCCTCAGGAGTTAGCGCCTCACAGTGAGGGCCCGGGGCTACAGTACACTGTCCTCAGGAGTCAGCACCTCACAGTGAGGGCCCGGGGGCCACAGTACAATGTCCTCAGGAGAGTCAGCGCCTCACAATGAGGGCCCGGGGCTACAGTACAATGTCCTTTGGCGTCTGCGTCTCACAGTGAGAGCCCGGGGGTCCACAGTGCAATGTTCTCAGGAGTTAGCGCCTCACAGTGAGGGCCCGGGGCTACAGTACAATGTCCTTTGGCGTTTGCGTCTCACATTGAGGGCCTGGGGGTCACAGTACAATGTCCTCAGGAGTCAGCACCTCACAGTGAGAGCCCGGGGGCCACAGTACAATGTTCTCAGGAGTCAGCGCCTCACAGTGAGGGCCCGGGGGCCACAGTACAATGTCCTCAGGAGTCAGCACCTCACAGTGAGGGCCCAGGGGCCACAGTACAATGTCCTCAGGAGTCAGCGCCTCACAGTGAGGGTCCGGGGGCCACGGTACAATGTTTTCCTCAGTTGTATTTGTGGGCAGTGAATTAATACCACCAGACCTGCGATAATAGTGGGGGGAGCGGAGTCTGTATGAGGCATGGTCACTGCAGTATTCTAGGCCGCTCCCAGGATGCAGGTCTCCAGGGGTTAATGTCCTGTGTTTACACAGGAAGCCATAAAGTCTGTTCTCTGGAAGTCCATGGTAGCTGGAGGGGAGGCTCTGGGAGGATGACTAATACAAGGAAACACGAGGCTCAGAGGGCGAAAGCTAAAAGCAACCAAGATGGCAGACAGCAAAATGTGCAGATGTTTCCTCCAGCATGTGAGCGGAGGAAGCCTGGTCTGTGGGACAAGATGCGGTCTCATATTTCGGGGAATATTAAGAGTTGTCACCCTTTTCTCTTGGGTGTTTTCGGGTTGTTCGGCCCTTCTCTATACTTTTTTTTACTGCTTTTACCGTGCAGGAAATATAGGGTCAGGGTATTATTGTTGACATAGGATGCTGCCATGTTTTTGGATGTTTGCATTTTTCATGATGAAATATTTGTTACGGGGTTTCTCCAATCAATTTGAGACAATTGGTTAATTAAATCGCTCTTTTTGCTCCTCTGCCAGGTGCGAACATGGTAGATCTGGGAGCAGCAGACCTTTGGGTGACAGACCTGGGGGCATCAGATGAGGGTGGCAGACCTGGGTCAGCAGAACTGTGGGCATCAGACCTCAGGGTGGCAGATCTGGGCATATTTGACTTGTGGGCAGCAGACCTGAGGGTGGCGGACCTGGGCATACTGGACCTGTGGGCGGCGGACCTGGGCGTACCGGACCTGTGGGCAGCAGACCTGGGCGTACCGGACCCGTGGGCAGCAGACCTGGGCGTACCGGACCCGTGGGCAGCAGACCTGGGCGTACCGGACCTGTGGGCAGCAGACCTGGGCGTACCGGACCTGTGGGCAGCAGACCTGGGCGTACTGAACCTATGGGCAGCAGACCTGGGCATATTGGACCTGTGGGCAGCAGACCTGAGGGTGGCGGACCTGGGCGTACTGGACCTATGGGCAGCAGACCTGAGGGTGGCAGACTTCGAGGCATCAGACTTGAGGGTGGCAGACCTTTGGGCAGCAGACCTGGGGCACAGTTGTGTGCTCCACTGCATCATCTATTAGTGTGATATTTGCCCCCCGCGGACATCATCATTACTGGACAATTCTGTACCATCGTTCTGAAAAGAATCTTTAAGGCAGTTGGAGGATTTTGGTATATTGATGGCCACAACAGTCAGTGGTAAAAATGAGGCAATAAAAGTTGCCACATGTTCTGCCCTCTCCCGATATGGAAGTTAGCTCATCTGACCATAGTTTTGTGACTAGGGAGACCCTTTGTGGTCTCTGGACCCTTGGTCATGGCTCACCTAAAAGGTCCTCAGCGATTACTCCGTATGCTCACCAACTCATTCCCATTAAGAGGCGGCTTGTTAGTAGAGCGTGCTTCTGATACGCCATTTTCAGAGAATATCCGCAGAGGAATGGCTCCAGACTTAAAGCCTTTAGATCCTTCTGGATTCAGGGCAGTGCCTCCTCTATAACTGGCACAAGCTCCTGGAAGACGTCCTGGGCACATGCTGTTCTGAAGATGGGTCACTATTCGTAGAGTGGATTTGACATTGATGGCTCCTAATACTAAAGATCAGGATGATCGAGCCTGTTGCACCAACACAGGTAACAAGTGCTGCCCAGGTCAGATCTACTCTTAACGCCACACGCTCTTCCCTTCAAAATGTGAATAGTTTCTTTCAGGCTACATACATCTTTGCAGATCATAGCTCACACAGGACCAGTCTCATCTCAAGTTGTGACAAAAAGTAGAATTTTTTTGTAAGGTGTAGCCCTCACACTACCCTACCTCAAACTCCCGTGAGCAGAGAACCAACCCAGTGCAAGCAGACATCTCCACAAGGTCTCAGACCTAAGAGAAAGACTCTTGATCATTGATGAAGGCTGGGCAGCGACATTGTCGGTATGGCACCTCTGGATCTGCTGGAAACATTCTAAAGGCCCAGTTGCACGCAACGATGTATCTAACGATATATCGCCGGGGTCACCGATTCCGTGACGCACATCTGGCATAGTTAGCAACGTCGTTGCGTGTGACACCAACGAGCGACCGTTAACGATGGAAAATACTCACCAAATCATCCATATTAATAAGTCGTTCCTTTTTTTTAAAAAAAAAAAAAAATCATTGATTGTTGAGGACGCAGGTTGTTTGTCGCTCCTGCGGCAGCACATATCGCTACGTGTGACACCTCGGGAACGACAAACTACAGCTTACCTGCAGCAAAGAGGAAGGAAGGTGGTGGGCAGGATGTTACGTCCCGCTCATCTCCGCTTCTATTGGGCGGCCGCTTAGTGACGTCGCACGAGCCGCCCCCCTTAGAAACCAGGCGGTTTGCCGGCCACAGCGATGTCGATAGGCAGCTAAGTCTGTGTGACGGCTCCTAACGATAGTGCGCAGCAATTTGCCCGTGACGCACAAACGACGGGGGCGGGTACACTCGCTAGCGATATTGCTGCATGTAAAGCCCCCTTTAGTTTCATGTGACAGTAGACAGAAGGGCGACCCTCATCATCCATGTATGTACAGCTAGCCGCTGTGGTGCAGGCTGCTCTCTGGCTGCCGTTCACCAGGGCAGCCCAGCTCCACGCTGACACAAGTCTGTGCCCTTTACAGTCCTCGATGTCACAACAGATAAATATCTCACATCCAATGCTGCAGATTCTTTTTATTGTCAAGATCATTATTTAAGAAAAAAAAAAAAAACACACATGCCCATAGATTACAGAGAAATAACCCAACTATACAAACATGAGCCATGCCGGAGACTAGAGTGCGAAAGAGCAACAGATGTGACAACAGATGACAACTAACATCCTAACACTCCTCCATTACATCGCTCAGGTCAGGACTTGCTGCTGGGACCTTCCGCAGTAACTGTAGGGGAGTGGGTAGTGCCACCACATAAACCAGATTCCCCCTGGTGACCCCATGGATGGGACCCTCTGCCCTGGATGGTGATAAAGCTTCAAGCTGAGATACCGGACCCTCATATTCCACTGTGGCCAAGTGTGCAGGACTAAGCGGTGGAGAAGGGTCCATCCTCGTCTACTGTCCGATAATTAGTGGGTGACTTCCGCGCGACAAAATGCAAAATTACACAGCAGATACAGAAAATGATTTTATTTACCAATGCCACATAAAAAACAAAAATGGTAACCGACAGGAGGATGAGCCTCGCTAATTAACCCCTTAAATGTCGGGGAGCTCCCTTATTGCAGGAAAGCCACAGTACTCAATTTATATCCATCAGCCACACTAAGGAACGATCGGAGAGGTCATGCAACTTCTGTAGTGCTACACCGCCCGTCGATGTGAGCGCCTGTGAAGGGTGCAGTGTGCCATCCTGATGGATTATATCAAAGACCAAAACTCAGCGGAGGAGGCAGCGTCTGACCGCTCAGCAGGCGGCTGCTCCTGGACCACGGCACTGGGCACTCTGGTAATGGGGGTGGGGGGGAGCGGTGGCGACAGTGCGGCCCTCGTGACATGGAATGTAGGAGTTAGTCTGCTGCTATCAGTGACGTTACATAGGTTTATATAGAAAGAACGATGACTTTAAATACTGAGCGAGACGACGTCTTATAAAATCTCAGACAGAATAAATGGAAAAGACACTCTAGATTAATAATCGGGGTCCTGTGAGATGCCGGGGGAGGGAAGGTGTGCAGGAGGTTCATCCGTTAGATCAGAAGGCACGTAGTTTTCTTCTTGCCGCGTCTGGCTTGCAGGGCAGCCCGTGTGGCCAGCTCAAATACTTCCCTGACGCCGTCCTTTGTCTTTGCTGAGCACTCCATGTAGCCATAGGCAGAGATCCGGTTGGCCATGTCACGTCCTTCTTCAGGTTTCACCGGCTCCTAAGATATTAGAGAAAAGACCAAAAGATGAGACGCAGGACATCACTTACATAGGGGAAGGCAACAGAGGAGCGGTCAGCTACAGGAACCAAACATTCAAGAGGTTCACTGCAAGAATACTGGAATCAGATTAGCCCCTACAGATGAAAGCTGCACTAAAGCGTCAGTTCTCTGCCGAACCTTCGAGGTCGCACCCTCCCACCAATAACTCCTTACTGCACTCACCTGCTTCATCTTGGTGAGCTCCCGGCGGGTGTGCTCATCGTTGCGCAGATCCTTCTTGTTTCCAACAAGGATAATGGGCACATTGGGGCAGAAGTGCTTTACCTCCGGGGTCCATTTCTCAGGGATATTTTCTATGGTTACAGACATAACACAAATTACAAGACTGGAAAGCAACATAAGATTGTTCTGCGGCAGAGCAAGAGGACTGCGAAGATGTGCACGAACACTGCCATCAGTGTTCAGCATCTGAGCAGCCGAATGACGGACAGATCGGCAGAGTGATGCCAGTGCTGATAATCCCTTGTGCACGTCTGTACCCGACTGATACACAACCACCACAGACCGGAGAAGATGCTGCAGATCTAGAACCACCCTCCACGTCAGTACCGTGAACACCAGGAGCATGCACCAGCAGAAAACTTGTGCAAGACTTCACTCCACATCTTTGCCAACACAGTATTCATTGTAGGTCTGCAGATCATATCAGTCTCCGCATCATGTACACAGCTGCACCCGCTCCTCAGTCCCCTCATCATGTACACAGCTGCACCCGCTTCCTCATCAGTCCCCGCATCATGTACACAGCCGCACCCGCTTCCTCATCAGTCCCCGCATCATGTACCCAGCTGCACCCGCTTCCTCATCAGTACCCAGCTGCACCTGCATCATGTACACAGCTGCACCCGCTCCTCAGTCCCCGCATCATGTACACAGTTGCAACCGCTTCCTCATCAGTCCCCACATCATGCACACAGCTGCACCCGCTCCTCATCAGTCCCAGCATCATGTACAAAGCTGCACCCGCTCCTCAGTCCCCGCATCATGTACACAGTTGCAGCCGCTTCCTCATCAGTCCCCGCATCATGTACACAGCTGCACCCGCTTCCTCATCAGTACCCAGCTGCACCTGCATCATGTACACAGCTGCACCCGCTTCCTCATCAGTCCCCGCATCATGTATCCAGCTGCACCCGCTTCCTCATCAGTACCCAGCTGCACCTGCATCATGTACACAGCTGCACCCACTCCTCAGTCCCCGCATCATGTACACAGTTGCAACCGCTTCCTCATCAGTCCCCACATCATGCACACAGCTGCACCCGCTCCTCATCAGTCCCGGCATCATGCACACAGCTGCACCCACTCCTCATCAGTACCAGTATCATGTACAGAGCTGCAGCAGCACCCACTCATCAGTATCCGCATTATGTACCCAGCCGCAGAAGCATCCGAATCATGTACACAGCTGCAGCATCCGCTCCTCATCAGTACCTGCATCATGTACCCAGCAGCACCCATATCACATGCACAGCTGCTGCAGCAACACATGCTCATCTGTATCAGTATCATGTAACCAGCTGCAGTAGTACCCGCATCATGTGCAAAGCTGCAGCAGTACCCGCTCCTCATATCAGTAACAGCATCATGTACAGTGCTCCCAACACTTACCTAAACTATCTGGGCTATCGATGGAGAAGCACATTAATATAACATCTGTGTCTGGATAGGACAGAGGCCGCAACCTGTCGTAGTCTTCTTGACCAGCTGTGTCCCAAAGGGCCAACTCCACCTAAGAGCAACAGAAATGAGATTAATGACCAGAGACCTCCTCCACAGCCCCTGCTACCCTGGACCATGAACCCACCTGCTTTCCATCCACTTCAATATCAGCTACATAGTTCTCGAACACTGTGGGCACATAGACCTCCGGGAACTGGTCTTTACTGAACACTATCAGGAGACACGTTTTCCCGCACGCTCCATCGCCGACGATCACAAGCTTCTTACGAATGGCTGCCATCACTGCAAAGAGACTAATGTCAGTAAAGGGACGGTGGACATCCAACGCGCCATGTTAGACACTTCCTGCATTCATATACGGATGTTGGATCATTTTATACCCCTACCCTGTTCCAGGCGCCGGAGTTACAACTGTTAAGGTACCGTCACACTAAACAACTTACCAGCGATCCCAACAACGATACAAAATGATAGGGATCGCTGGTAAGTTGCTAGGAGGTTGCTGGTGAGAGGTCAGTCAGACGCTCCAGCGATCCCACCAGCAACCTGACCTGGCAGGGATCGCTGGAGCATCGCTACACGGGTTGCTGGTGAGCTGTCACACAGGCAGATCTCACCAGCAACCAGCCCCCAGCGACGCACTGAAGCGATGCTGCGCTTGGTAACTAAGGTAAATATCGGGTAACCAACCCGATATTTACCTTGGTTACCAGCGCACGCAGCTACACGTGCAGAGAGCAGGGAGCAGTGCACACTGCTTAGCGCTGGCTCCCTGCTCTCCTAGTTACAGCACACATGGGGTTAATTACCCGATGTGTACTCTGCTACACGTGCAAGGAGCAGGAGCCGGCACTGACAGTGAGAGCGGCGGAGGCTGGTAACGAAGGTAAATATCGGGTAACCAAGGACAGGGCTTCTTGGTTACCCGATGTTTACCGTGGTTACCAGTGTCCGCAGAAGCCGACTCCTGCTGCCTGCACATTTAAGTCCCCTTTACACACTGAGACTTTCTAGCGATCATGCTGCACAGCGGGAAACAAAGGACCAAAGAATGGTCCTGAACGATTTGTAGCGATCACAACTGCACAGCAGGGGCCAGGTCGCTGATGTGTTTCACACACTGCAATGTCGCTGGGGAGGTCGCTGTAACGTCACAAAACCGGTGACGTTACAGCGATGTCGTTTGCGATGTTGCAGTGTGTAAAGCCACCTTAACACTCTGGTTCACAAGTGGGGAAGGGGAGGGCCATCATTTCCTAAACGGCATTAACCCTTCACAGCCCAACAATTGAGACAACAAAAAGCACGAAGTCCACTGGTGTATTTACATGGGGGAAGCTGCACACCCGAACATCCACAGGATCTCCGGACACAATTGAGAGATCACATTGTAGCCACTCACTTTACACTGCAGCATGTGTCCCAGATAACAAAACACTCAGCCCCCAGACTGGCATTGTCTGAGCCAGCAGTCACGGTATGTTATGGCACCGCTGCAGCCCATCAGCGGCCGTTCATTGGCTACAGCAATCACGCAACAGTGGTAGTCTGAGAGGCGAGGCTTTGATTTTAGTTAAGAAGGGATTTCTAGTAATGAACAATCCAGAAAACGTGGGGGAAAGCCGGACACATTTCATTGTGAGGGGAAGCACCACCTTCGGGAACGTCAGCTGCAAAATGCACAGAGAAGCTGGAATCATCCGGACAGCCTGGCACATACTCTGCACCGCGCATGAGCGACACCATCTGGCCCAGTTACATCTGACATTTGACTGACAAAAAGAAACTGGTGACAGCGCAAGAAACAGGCGCACAGCGCGGTCACAACGGGCCGAGACCTGGACAAGTGACAGAATCAAAAGGAAAAGAAAAAAAAAAAAAATTAGGAAATCAGGAGAGAGAACGAGTCACATGTTCTAGAGCACACTGACAACTGAACTCACTCTGCACAGTACACAGCCCTGAACTGGTGGAAAGCCAGCCCGGAACCCTGCCACTGCCCGGGACCCTGTAACCTGCGAGCACCACCCGCATTCAGCTGGGAAGAAAGCCCAGCACACCACAACCCACCAATGCTCAGGACCTGGACACCTGCCAGCACCCCCCCCCCCCCCACCCCCATGACTGCTGGGAAGGCAGCCCAAGATACCGCAACCCATCAATGCTTGGGACCCTGTGACCTGTGTACTACTGAGAAGTCAGCCTGAGACCCCTCCATCTTCACCTCCAGGGGCTTTTCTGACCTTCCATTGACAAATATAGAGTAGACTCCTCTGCAGATATAACCGCTCTCTCTTGGGAATATTTCTCCTTCATCCAGACGAGCGTTTGTTAGGTCAGACACTAGTGTTGGGGGGAGGCCGGGCTCACAGACTCCATTATAGCTGTTAGATGTGGTTGTGGTTCAGGCTTTGTGCGGCCGATCACATTCTTTCATCAAACTCCCCTTCCATGTCTGTGTGGACCTTGAGCACTGGGCGCAGTCATGGAGAGCAGAAAAGGGCCTTCCCCAAACTGTTCCCTCAAAGCTGAAGCTATAATGGTCCATAATCTCTTGTGCTAAAGCAGTAAGATTTCCCCTCCGTGGCACTAAGAGGCCGACCCCCCCATAACAGCCCAGAGCATAATGCTGCTCCAACAAACTGTACAGCGGGCACAATGCAGAGCGTTGGTGACTTTTCTGCCCTCGGCTCTTCAGCACTAGGCCCCCCACTCTGTAAAGTTTGGGGTCTCCTCCTCGTGGCAGAGTTACTGTAGTACCCTCCACTTCTCAATATCACTCACAGCTGATGGGGGGGGGGGGGGGGGAATTATGAGGGAAGAAAAGTCCCAATTGGACTGTATTACAGGACAGCGCTGGTATCAGTGAGATCTGCACCACCACCGGTCGTTCTGTCACATGTTAGTGATGGGCCAATATGGTAATAGAGCCCCAAATTTTGTATTTGGGACGGGGGCAATGTGACTGCAAGAAGACAAATTCAACTATTAAGGCATCCAGAGCAATACTTCTCTCCGTGTAGAGTGTATCATACACACAGCAGCTCTGCTACAGCACGCGTGAGGTACCACCCTTCAGAGAAGGCCGACCACAGAAATGCAGATAGGAAGTGTCACAAGAGCAGCTCACTGGACCACACTGCCCCCCGAAGAAGCTAACGCAGCGAAACGCGTTGGGGCTTCCTTCCTCTGTACCGGACCCCTGCCTGGGCGTTTACATAGCACTCTTGCACCTTTTTTCCTGATGGGTAAGCGGCAATATATGTATTACTTATAATGTACTGGACTTGTACTGCTGACCCAGTGATGTTAGCCACTATGGCAGGGGCCCATGGTCTGGGAACTTTTTCTGGAACCATTTTTCCTGCACTTATGCACTTTTTCTATTAATTGTAATGTTGTCTCCTTGTTACTGTGATGTTGAAATAAATTTGTCAATAATTTTTCATTACAAGGAGTCTCAATATTTATTTATTATGATGTATGGCCCTTTAATGCTCCTTTTCTGCCTTTTGTTTAATATCACCTCAGATGTCACCTGGAGATAATGATCACTGTATTTCTGTTTAAGTTTTACGCACATCTCCCGGTCAATCACCTACTGGGAACCAGTAACATGGAAGTTTGGCCCAGTATCCCTAAACAGTTCTGTGTAATGCCTCACACTATGGAGGAGGGGGGTTACAGCCGCAGAATTCTGCCCGCAGCTGCTGAAGGATGCAAACATGGGTACCTGATCTCAGACATGGCAGGTGCCCCGTGGGTCACATATGTAGGGATCCATCCTGCTTTATCAGGACGTGGGAACTGAAACCACAGGTGACCCAGCTATACGGTTTTGCAGACACCAGGCGGCTGCTGGTCCGAGTCCCTGACCTGTGAATACACATACAGACAGCTGGCCTGTACGCCCCCCCCCCCCCCCCCCCAGTTTTATGGAACTTAGGCTGCTTTCACACTTGCGTTGTTTTGCATCAGTCACAATCCGTCGCCTTGAGGAATTACGATATCCTGCAAACTATTTTGCAGTAATCTGTTTTTTTCACCATAGACTTCTATTAGTGACGGATTGTGACTGATGGCCCTGCGTTGCATCTGCCGCGTGAGGGATCAGTCGCTTACTGACTGACCGTCAGACGGGAGCAACACAAAATGTAATGTTATTTTGTGTGCGGCGGATCGTTTTTTTACTGTGAGCATGTGCACAGTAAAAAAAAAAAAAACACAACATGATACTGTAAATTCAGTTCCAGCGGCCGAACGATCAGCTGATCGTTCACAAAAGCCGGCCGCCGGTAAAGCCGTAAGAAAAAAAAAACGGATTTTTTTTGCAGCATCAGTCACATCAGTTGTGCCACTATCTGCAACGCATCCGTTACATCAGTCACACAACTGATTGTGACGGATGCAAAACAACGCAAGTGTGAACTTAGCCTAAATAAGAGAAGGGTCTCAATTATTGGAAGCTCAAACCACAGTCCCTTTTCTTCACCATCATTACCTGCCCTCAGGGCATCATGAGGATCAGAATAAAGCAAAGCGCCAGTCAGCGAACGTCTCTGAAAAGCCGCAATATCTGACAACATGAAGCATGTCCGACCACTACGCATCAAGGATAGCTCCCCGCCTGAAGGTAGCTTATGACACACACAGAGTACTACCCTGTTTCCCCAAAAATAAGCCCTTTCAGGATTTTTGGGTCTTTTTGGAGCATGCTTAAAATATAAGTCATAGCTGCGAATCATCATACTAATAATAGCCTTAAATAGGGAGTGGGCAGCCCTTTCAGGATATGCAACTTTTCTCGGTGCATGTTGCTCCGTTTTGTTCCTGTAAGCCTTAAACTTAATAGTCACATGCCGGCTAGTTAATGGAACAAATATTCCCCCCTCTTCTCTACAATAATCCCGCTCACCCCTCTTCTGGTGTCAGTCATTGGAACTTGTGTTAATAAAGAAAATGAACATTCACCCACCCCTCTACCAGCGTCGGTGAGAGCGGCCGGCCAGTGCGAGCATTGTGCTGCGATCCCCTGGCAGTAATATGACAGTGAGTGAATCACTGACGCCGGCGTGGGGGGGGGGGTATTTTTTTTTTTTTTCATTTAAAAAAAAAATTTAATCACTGATGCCAGCAGAGGGATGGGCTGGAATATTTGAAGGGGTGAATATTCATTTTTCATTAATGGACAACCCAATCACTGTCACCAATGAAAATATAAGACATGCCCCAAAAATAAGCCATAGTGCAGCTTTCATAAAGACACTTATTAAACTTTGCGAAGGATGTATGAATCAAGCCACATACAAGGTTATCCTGGAAAAACAGTTGCTTCCTTCTGCTCAGGCAATGTTCTCCAACTCTGAGGACAGGTTTTCCCAGCAGGACAATGTGCCATGCCACACAGCTAGGTAAATCAATGTGTGAATGAAGGACCACCACATCAAAACCCTGTCATGGCCAGCCCAATCTCCAGACCTGAACCCCGCTGAAAACCTATGGAATGTAATCAAAAGGAAGATTGATAATCACAAGCCATCAAACAAAGAAATGCTTAAATTTTTTTCACCAGGAGTGGCATAAGGTCACCCAAAAGCAGAGTGAAAGACTGGTGGAAAGCAGCCAAGTCGCATGAAAACTGATTAAAAATCATGGTTATTCCACAAAATATGGATTTCTGACTCTTCCTGAGGTAAAATTATTAGTATTGTGGTTTCTAGATGATTATCAACCTGTTTTCTTTGCATTATCTGAGGTCTGAAAGCAATGCATTGTTTTGACCATTTATTATTTTCAGAAAATAAATACAGAATTTATTGCCTGGAAATTCGGAGACATGTGGTCAGTAGTTTATAGAAGAAAAGAACAATTTACATTTCACTCAAAAATATAAAGAGAAAAATCAGAAAATTTGAAAATTTTGCAGTGGTCTCTTAATTGTTGCCAGATATGTAAATGTAAATAGATATAGCAGCATGGTGGCTCAGTGGTTAACACTGTAATAGACGGAGACCTGGAGAGGCGTACAAGCCACAGTATCTTGTACCCACTGTGAAATTTGGCGGAGGATTGGTGATGATCTGGGGATGCTTCAGCACGACCGCAATTGGGCAGATTTAACTTTGCGAAGGACGTATGAATCAAGTCGCATACAAGGTTATCCTGGTAAAACAGTTGCTTCCTTCTGCTCAGGCAATGTTCTCCTACTCTGACGACTGTTTTTTTCCCGCAGGACAATGCACCATGCCACACGGGTAGGTCAATCAATGTGTGGATGAAGAACCAGCACATCAAAATGCTGTCATGGCCAACCCAATCTCCAGTCCTGAACCCCATTAAAAACCTCTGGAATGTAATGAAGAGGAAGATGGATAGTCACAAGCCATCAAACAAAGAACTGCTTACATTTTTTCACCAGGAGTGGCATAAGGTCCCCCAAAAGCAGTGTGAAAAACTGGTGGAAATCATGCTAAGACATGAAAGCTGGGATTAAAAAATCATGATTATTCCACAAAATATTGATTTCTGAACTCTTCCTGAGATAAGACATTATTAGTATTGTTGTTTCCAAATGATTATCAACTTGTTTTCTTTGCATTATTTGGAGGTGTGAAAGCAATGCTTTTTTTTGTTATTTTAACCATTTCTCATTTCCAGAAAATAAATACAAAATTTATTGTTTGGAAATTCGGAGACGTGGTCAGTAGTTTATAGAATAAAAGAACAATTTACATTTTACTCAAATATATACTGTACCAATAAAGAGAAAAATCAGCAAAACTGACATTTCGCAGTGGTCTTAATTTTTGCCAGAGCTGTATGTATGTATGTATGCATGCATACTTATATATATATATATTTTTATTAGAGAGAAGCAAGGTGGCTCAGTGGTTAAGACAAGTCAATATATTACAGCATTAATCACTGAGCCACCGTGCTGCTGATATCTACATCCAGGGCCGTATTTGCCACTAGGCACCCGTGGTCCCGTGCCTAGGGCGGCACGTTGCGGGGGGGCGGCACTTTCTGGCAGCAAAAAAAAAAAAAAAAAAAAAAAAAATATATATATAAATTTTTTTTTTTTTTTTTTTACATCCCCGCCCCCCGTCCCTCCCTCCGTTACACTCGGCTGTGTTCCGGGGGGGGAGGGAGGAGAGGCGCACTTCTGCTGTCTATTTAAATACATGGCGGGCGCCAGGCATAGTGAGCTGACTAACCCCGGAAGTTCCATGGCCTGCCCTGCACTTCCGGGGTCAGAGGCGCGCGGGCGCGACAATCAGCTCACTGCCCCATGCTGCAGCGTCCAATCCTGCAGATGACACACGCCGCGGAGGAGGACGCGTCTGCAGCTGGAGCAAGCCAGAAGAGGAGCCAGCCAGAGCAGGGCGGCGAGCACCGGAGCAGATAAGGCAGAGGCAGAGCCTAGAATGTATGGGCTCCTTACAGGTTAGTTGCTGATCGTTGCAAATTGCGATGCCTCTTTTTGTCCACTGTAATCATGCAAGGGGAGGCTGGGGGGAGAGAGGCTGAGGCTGGGGGAGGCTGGGAAGAGAGAGAGGCTGGGGGGAGGCTGGGAAGAGAGGGAGGCTGGGAAGAGAGAGAGAGGCTGAGGCTGGGAAGAGAGAGGCTGGGAAGAGAGAGAGGCTGAGGGGAGGCTGGGAAGAGAGAGAGGCTGAGGCTGGGAAGAGAGAGAGACTGAGACTGGGGGGAGGCTGGGAAGAGAGAGGCTGAGGCTGGGGGGAGGCTGGGAAGAGAGAGAGGCTGAGGCTGGAGGGAGGCTGGGAAGAGAGAGGCTGAGGCTGGAGGGAGGCTGGGAAGAGAGAGAGGCTGAGGCTGGGGGGAGAGAGGCTGAGGCTGGGGGGGAGGCTGGGGGGAGAGAGAGGCTAAGGCTGGGGGGAGAGAGAGGCTGAGGCTGGGGGGAGAGAGAGGCTGAAGCTGGGGGGGGAGGCTGGGAGAAGAGAGGCTGATTCTGGGGGAGGCTGGGAGGGGGAGGCTGATGCTGAGGGAGGCTGATGCTGGGGGAGGCTGATGCTGGGGGAGGCTTGGAGGAGGGAAGCTGATGCTGAGGGAGACTTGGAGGAGGGAGGCTGAGGGAGGAGGGAGGCTGAGGCTGGGGGAGGAGGGAGGCTGAGGCTTGGGGAGGCTGAGGCTTGGGGAGGCTGATGCTGGGGGAGGCTGGGAGGAGAGAGGCTGATGCTGGGGGAGGCTGGGAGGGTGAGGCTTGGAGGAGGGAAGCTGATGCTGAGGGAGGCTTGGAGGAGGGAGGCTGATGCTGAGGGAGGAGGGAGGCTGATGCTGGGGGAGGCTGGGAGGAGAGAGGCTGATGCTGGGGGAAGCTGGGAGGGTGAGGCTTGGAGGAGGGAAGCTGATGCTGAGGGAGGCTTGGAGGAGGGAGGCTGATGCTGAGGGAGGAGGGAGGCTGATGCTGGGGGAGGCTGGGAGCAGGAAGGCTGATGCTGGGGGAGGCTGGGAGGAGGGAGGCTGATGCTGGGGGAGGCTGGGAGGAGGGAGGCTGATGCTGGGGGAGGCTGGGAGGAGGGAGGCTGAGGCTGGGGGAGGCTGGGAGGAGAGAGGATGATGCTGGGGGAGGCTGGGAGGGGGAAGGTGAGGCTTGGAGGAGGGAGGCTGATGCTGAGGGAGGCTATGAGGAGGGAGGCTGATGCTTGGGGAGGCTGGGAGGGGGAGGGGGAGGCTGATGAGGGAGGCTGATGAGGAGGGAGGCTGATGAGGAGGGAGGCTGATGCTGGGGGAGGCTGGGAGAAGGGAGGCTGATGCTGGGGGAGGCTGGGAGGAGGGAGGCTGATGCTGGGGGAGGCTGGGAGGAGGGAGGCTGATGCTGGGAGGAGGGAGGCTGATGCTGGGGGAGGCTGGGAGGAGGGAGGCTGATGCTGTGGGAGGCTGGGAGGAGGGAGGCTGATGCTGTGGGAGGCTGGGAGGAGAGAGGCTGATGCTGGGGGAGGCTGGGAGGAGAGAGGCTGATGCTGGGGGAGGCGAGAGGCTGATGCTGGGGGAGAGAGGCTGATGCTTGGGGAGGCTGGGAAGGGGAGGCTTGGAGGAGGGAGGCTGATGCTCAGGGAGGCTGGGAGGCTGATGCTGGGGGAGGCTTGGAGGAGGGGGGCTGGGAGGAGGGAGGCTGATGCTGGGAGCAGGGAGGCTGATGCTGGGGGAGGCTGGGAGGAGAGAGGCTGATGCTGGGAGCAGGGAGGCTGATGCTGGGGGAGGCTGGGAGGAGAGAGGCTGATGCTGGAGGAGGCTCATGCTGGGGGAGGCTGGGAGGAGAGAGGCTGATGCTGGAGGAGGCTCATGCTGGGGGAGGCTGGGAGGAGAGAGGCTGATGCTGGAGGAGGCTCATGCTGGGGGAGGCTGGGAGGAGAGAGGCTGATGCTGGAGGAGGCTGATGCTGAGGGAGGCTGGGGGGAGAGAGGCTGATGCTGGGGGAGGCTGGGGGGAGAGAGGCTGATGCTGGGGGAATGGGAGAGAGGCGCCAATGCTAGAGACAGAGGACAAGGGTTGAGGGATAGAGCAATGACAATATCGATGGGCGGGGAGTGTAAGGACTCAGAATAAGAGGGGGGCAGCATTGGGAGCTCATTATGGAGAAGGGGCAGCATGTGTGGGCTCAGTATGGAGTGGAACAATGTAGGGGGAGTCAATATCAAGAGTGGGATAGTGTGTGTGTGTGTGTGTGTGTGTGTGTGTGTGTGTGTGTGTGTGTGTGTGTGTGTGTGTGTGTGTGTGTGTGTGTGTGTCTCAGCATAAGCGTTAGTGTGGTGGTCTTAGTATGATGAATGGGGCAGCATGGAGGTGTCATTATGGAAAAGAGGAAGGCAGCATTAGGAGCTCATGGAGAGGGGCAGCATGCATGGGACATTGTGAGGAGGGGGCAGCATGCATTGGACATTGTGAGGAGGGGACAGCATGCATGGGACATTGTGAGGAGGGAGCAGCATGCATGGGACATTGTGAGGAGGGAGCAGCATGCATGGGACATTGTGAGGAGGGAGCAGCATGCATGGGACATTGTGAGGAGGGAGCAGCATGCATGGGACACTGTTAGGAGGGGGCAGCATGCATGGGACATTGTGAGGAGGGAGCAGCATGCACGGGACACTGTGGAGGGAGCAGCATGCACGGGACACTGTGGAGGGAGCAGCATGCACGGGACACTGAGGAGGGAGCAGCATGCACGGGACACTGTGAGGAGGGGGCAGCATGCACGGGACACTGTGAGGAGGGGGCAGCATGCACGGGACACTGTGAGGAGGGGGCAGCATGCACGGGACACTGTGAGGAGGGGGCAGCATGCACGGGACACTGTGAGGAGGAGGCAGCATGCATGGGACACTGTGAGGAGGAGGCAGCATGCATGGGACATTGTGAGGAGGAGGCAGCATGCATGGGACATTGTGAGGAGGAGGCAGCATGCATGGGACATTGTGAGGAGGAGGCAGCATGCATGGGACATTGTGAGGAGGGGGCAGCATGCATGGGACACTGTGAGGAGGAGGCAGCATGCATGAGACACTGTGAGGAGGAGGCAGCATGCATGAGACACTGTGAGGAGGAGGCAGCATGCATGGGACACTGTGAGGAGGAGGCAGCATGCATGGGACATTGTGAGGAGGGGGCAGCATGCATGGGACACTGTGAGGAGGGGGCAGCATGCATGAGACACTGAGGAGGGGGCAGCATGCATGGGACACTGAGGAGGAGGCAGCATGCATGGGACATTGTGAGGAGGAGGCAGCATGCATGGGACATTGTGAGGAGGAGGCAGCATGCATGGGACATTGTGAGGAGGGGGCAGCATGCATGGGACATTGTGAGGAGGGGGCAGCATGCATGGGGCATTGTGAGGAGGGGGAAGCATGCATGGGACACTGTGAGGAGGAGGCAGCATGCATGGGACATTGTGAGGAGGGGGCAGCATGCATGGGACATTGTGAGGAGGGGGAAGCATGCAAGGGACACTGTGAGGAGGGGGCAGCATGCATGGGACACTGTGAGGAGGGGGCAGCATGCATGGGACATTGTGAGGAGGGGGCAGCATGATGTGAGGACAATGTGCAGATCATATTTCATAATAGAGGAAGGTGTGGTGGGTATAATTTATAAGGGAGGGCAGTGTGTAGTTTATTAGGGGCAGTGTGACAGTCACACTATATAAGTGGGGATGGTGTGGTGGAAATATTTTATACCCATGCTATGTTTTGATGTGCCCGTGGTGATCCCCATTGGGGGGGGGGGGGTTAGTGCCCTTCGTTTCTCATTGATACTTTTTAGGCTATGTGCGCACGTTGCGCAAATACATGCAGTTACGCTGCGCTTTGTAGCGCAGCGTAACTGCATGCGTCCTGCGTCCCCTGCACAGTCTATGGAGATTGTGCAGGGGCCGTGCGCACATGGCGCTTTAGAGCGCAGCGCTTCGGCTACTGCCGAAGCGCTGCGTAAAAAGAAGTGACATGTCACTTCTTTCCTGCGCTTTTCTGGCAGCTCCTGCTCTGTCTATGGCAGGAGCTGCAGGCAGAGCGCATGGAATCGGCGCTCACTACGGACGTTTTCTGCAGCGATTAGAAGCGCACGTGTGCTCTTCAGATTGCTGCAGAAATTTCTGCAGTGAACTGTACGCAACGTGCGCACATAGCCTTAAAGTGTTTTACAGAGTAGATCTGCCTTAAACAGATGTCGTGTGCGAAAACTCAGTTTTACGTTGTCAATAAGGGGCGCGACCACTTAAAGTGCCTAGGGCAGCACGAAGGCAAAATACAGCCCTGTCTACATCTCTATATCTATCTGCACGGTGGCTCAGTGGTTAGCTATGTACTCTAAATAGGACAGCACGGTGGCTCAGTGGTTTGCAATGCTGTATTCCTAAATTCTAATCCAGGCAAGGAGCTTCTCTGTTCTATGTGAGTTTCCTCCCACAATATCAAGACATGCGGATATGGAATGTAGATTGTGGGTACAGCGATTATTATGTGAAGAGCTACGGAAAATGATGGTGCTACATAAGAAAAACCTACTTAGGCTGCTTTCACACATCCGTTTTTTGCAGTGCGGCTCAATCCAGCTCAAAAACCTATGCAATGGATGCAGGGTTGCACAAGTTTTTCCATGCGGCCTGTCTGTTTTTTGACGGATGCGGCTTGATACTGAGCATGCGCAGTGCAAAAAAAAAAAAAAAACGCATCTGACGGCCGGATGCGGTTTTTGCCGCAAGACGCCGCACCCAGCGTCCATAGGCTTGCATTGTAAATCACGCCGCACCCGGCACGATGTGTTTTTTTCGCCGCACACAAAACGTGCCAGGCAACGTTCCATCCGGCCGCCGCATGGGCTAAATATGCCGCATCCGGCAACAACCGGACGCATCGCAAGGCCATACGGCACAATACGGTGCTAACGCAAGTCTATGCGGAAAATCGCAACCGGCTGCAAAAAAAAAACGGTTGCGTTTTTTCTGCAAAGCGCCGTATTGTGCCGCTCAGCAAAAAACGGATGTGTGAAAGCAGCCTAAATGCTACATCTAACCTCCATGATGTGTAAGGACAGCATCAAGTCTTCTAAGTTGGAGATATATTACAACAACTGCCTTTTTCCATTCTTTTGGGCAGCCCAGTGGTTGTGGTTAACATTGGGGTCCTGAATTGAAATCCCACCAAAGTTAACATCTGCAGGGAGTTTGTATCTGCTCCCTGTGTTTGTTTGGGTTTCCTCCCAGACACCAAACAATAATAGGGAATATAGATTGTAAGCCCTGATGGGGACAGAGATGATCACGTCTCTAAAGCGCTGCAAAACATAATGGCGCTATAGAAGCAACGCAGAACAAGTAAATTCTTCCAGAACAATCTCTTTCAGAGCCTGGATGCTGGATGGAGAGTGATGACAACTTATCTCTTCAGAACTCCCCATAGGTGCTCGGTTGGGGTCAGAACAGGAGACACTTGCCCCCCCCCCCCTCCTAAAAAAAAAAATAAAATCATGGAGCTCTTACAATATACTAGATGTAGGAGTCTCTGATGTGGGGTGGGGTGTACTCATTTCTACATCAACCAACTTGAGTAATAGTGAAGATTTTGTAATGAAAGTTTTATTGAGTAAAACCTTACATGTCATAGGGGTGTACTCATTTATGATGAGCACTGAGGAAGGCTCCCAACTATAACATATAGGAAACACAAATTTTCTCCTCCCGCATCCTCCATTATATATATATTGGCCATCCTACACATACATACATACATACATTGTATACATACATACATAGTATATATATATATATATATATATATATATATATATATATATATATATATATATATATATATATACACATACATACACACACACACACACACACACACACACACACACACACACACACACACACACACACACACACACACACACACACCTTCCCTCCGGGCTGCGGCCTCCTCCTCTGCCCTCCGCCGGCTCCAGGCACAGACTCCCCGGCCCGGAAGCTGCTCCCCCTCCCGCTGCCTGTCTCCCCTCCCCCGCCCCGGGCCTCACCTCTTGCCGGGCAGTGCTGGGCCGCTGCTCGCTGTGTGCACGCTCGGGAAGCGGCGCTCTGCTCTCCGGACCGATATTGGGGTCTCCGTCCCTCCCTCGGGCGGCGGCCGTTATTACCTCACTCGAACTCCGGGTCCTGGCAGCAGAAGAACCGCCCGGCTGAGGCTCGGCCACGACTACTACGTACGCGTCCTCGGAGGACGTGAACGCGCCTACATCCGACAACTGAGAGCTAGAAGGCCGACGTGATGACGTAACGAGGCGCGCTCACGACAAAATGTCACAAGGGGAATGCTACTGCGCATGCGCAGCAGCGTGATGTTAAGGCGGGGTCCGAACAAGTTGGCGCTTGGTAAAATCGCAATCAGCAGCCGTGAGACCCCGCTAATACCTCAGTATAAGAGCGGGAGCAGCACATACTCATGGTTCTTCACAGGTTGCGGTCGCCACACACATGGAAGATTCCCCCCCACCCCTCCATTATAAATATGTCGCTGGTTGTTATGAGTTCGGGAGGGTGGGTGGAGTCGACAGACAGACCACCAATCAGAAGAGACGGAGGCGTGTCACTAGCTGGATGCAGGGCCGGGCGGGGTATAAATAGCAGTGCTGCTATTTCTGCTCTTGACACATCCAGAAAACAACGGCCTGAAATGCAGAGTGACGGCGGAGTGGGCGAAGTCTATACAGAAGGCGTGACGTCACCACCCGAGTATACAAGACCCCCATTATAACTTCACATGTACTAGCCCTCTATATACCAATATATAATATCACCCATACATGACCCCCTAATTATACCCTATAGACTATCACACATACCACAACCCCCTATATAATGTCACTCATATACAACTGCCTAAATTATATCACACTACACGACCCCCTATGTAGTATTACACTTATAGAGACCCTATATAACATCACACACCTCTTATATAAGATCACACATCCACTGCCCCCTATATAGTATCACATATAATATAACCCATACATAATATCACACATCCACTGCCCCCTATATCCCCTTTAAATAAGACCTAATAGAGTTTTTCCTGAATTGCTAAATTTAAGGCCTCCCCCTAAAGTAAGATCTAGCAAAGTTTTTGTTTGGAAGCATGCCCGCCGTACAGAACACCAGGGCATAATATAACCCCCTACTTATTATCACACATACACAACCCCCTACATAATATCACACATACACGACCCCCTATGTAGTATTAAACTTATAGAGACCCTATATAACGTCACACACGATCCCCTTATATAAGACATCAACTGCCCCTATATAGTATCACATATATAATATAACCCCCTACATAATATCACACATAAACGACCCCCTATGTAGTATTACACCTACTCATACCCTGTATATCACATACACTGCCCCCTACATAACATCACACACACATAATCCCCTTATATAAGATCACCCGTCCACTGCCCCCTTTATCGTATCCCATATATACTATAACCCCCTACTTAATATAACACGTACAGAACTCCCTATATAGCATCAAACATACACTGCCCCCTATATAACATCACAGGCACACAACCCCCTAAATAGTATCAAACATACACGACCCAAGATGTGATATCCCTTGTATACAAATCCTTATATATGTCCCTTAGACAACCCCCAATATAAAAACACACAAACCCTTATGTAATAATACACATGCACAGCCCCCTATATAGTGTCATATACGACCCCCCTATTTAATATCACACAGATTCAGCTGTGAGAATGTATTGCAGCTGCTGTGTGTGATCTCCCAACATTCGGACTGGCCATCGGGCAAAACTAGCAAATACCGGATACATTGCATGGGTCTGTAAAAAAACTATTGCCAATATTGGCATTTTCATCTGCTGTGAGGCAGAGAACCGTCAGCTCCCTGCTCCACCAGTCACTGCTTCTAGCCTATGGTTTGTTGGGCGAAAACACTACAAAGGGAACATTGGTAGGCGTGACATTGTGATGTCATCAAACCGCCCGACGTCCCCTGTACTGTCCCAGTGCTACACAAGCCAGACAAGAACACAGATGTTTCATTGGATTTTGAGCTGTGGGAACTTTTATACTGAACATAAGGAGCTGTGGGAACATCGTTCTGTATATAGGGGAGCTGTGGGAACATCATACTATATATCGGTAGCTGCGGGGGCATCATATGGTATATAAGGTCTGTGGGGACATCATACTGTATGTAGGAGGCAGAGAGTCATCATACCATATGTAGGAGGAGGTTTGGGCATAATTCTCTGAGTAAGGAACTATGAAGCATTATATTGAGGGGGCCATCGTACTGTATATAAGGAGCTGTGTGGGGCACACCTTTCTTTATGTAAGGAGCTGTTGTGACAAGATACTGTATATCGGAAGCTGTGGTAGGGGCATCATACTGTACATAGGGAGCTGTGGTGGCATCATACTGTATATAAAGGCTTTGGGAACATCGTACTGTATATAGGAGCTGAGGGGGCATCATACTGCATATAAGGTTTGTGTGGGATATCCAACTGTTTGTAAGGAGCTGTGGGTGCATCATATTGTATACAGGAAAGTTGTGGGGACATATTGTATAGAGGAGGGATGTGGGGGAATTGCACTGTATATACGGATCTTTGGGAGCAACATGTTGTATGACGGAAGCTGTGGGGGCATCCTATAGTATACAGGAGAGATGTGGGGGAATTGAAGTGTATATATAGGGAGCTGTGGGGGCATCAACCTATGTACAGGGAGCTGTAGGGACATCATCCTGTATATAGGGGGCTGTCGGGACATCATACTCTATGCAGAGAGCTGTGGGGACATCATCCTATATATAGAGGGCCGTTGGGACATCATACTGTATATAGGAATCTGTGGGGGATATACTGTATATAGCGGGTTGTAGTCCGTCATTCTGTATATACAGGGTTGTTTTGGAATTGAACAACATATGTAGCATAGAATTACCCTTTAAAAATAAGTTTATTAGATATCCATTAAAACTAATTCAAAAGACATAACACATAAACCCACATTTTAGGGGTTACATTAGGACCTGAAATATTGGTCCAAAACAACAGTGTTTTGATGACCAAACCTCTCGGGGTACTATGAGTCCTTAAAGGGAACCTGTCACCAGATTTTGGCTTTATAAACCAAGATTAGCACCTTAAACAGCGCCTGTGCTGCATTCTATAAAGGTGTATCTTGTGCCCTGACTCCCCCTGTAGACCCCACAAATACCTTTATAAAATCTCCCGCCATGTATGTAAATTCGTCGGTCCAGTCCGATGGGTGTCCTATTTTGCAGCTCCTGTCCCTCTTTTCGTCACTGATCCCAGCTTCTGGCGCCATGCACATAGCCAGGCAAAATCTGGTACCTGCGCAGAGACATTGCTGGCTTGCGCCGGTGCACTTTGCTCTGCCCCATTGTGGGCAGAGCCGAAAACATCGGTGTGCCTTTGCGAGCTGGCAATGTCTCTGCGCAGGTGCAAGATTTTGCCTGGCTATGTGGATGATGCAGGTGACGTCATCCATGTAAAATAATCTAAGTTGAGAAAGTAAAGTGAGTAAAATACAGGCAAAACTTAAATTTATGGGATATCAAATAAATAAAACTTGTCATGTGCACATGTATTCACCCCTTTTGCTATGAAACCGCTAAAAATATCTGGTAGAAGCAATTACCTTCATAAGTCCCCTGCTTAGTGAAAGGAAGTTCACCTGGGTAAAATCTTAAGGCCTGGTGCCCACACTGTTTTTTGCCGCATTATTGTATGGTTTTTGGGTGCAGTTTTGGTCTTAAAACTGCATACATTTCCTTCCCCAACAAAGTCTATGAGATTTCATTTTTGCTGTGTGCACGTTGTAGCTTTTTTTTTGCTGCGTCTTTGTGGTGATCACAAAGATGCAGCATGTCAATTCTTGCTGCGTTTTTGCCACCGTTTTTGAGCCCTTCCAGTCAATAGATTTGACTTACAAAACGCAATGGACAAAAACGCTGTAAAAAAAAAAACAAAACAAAAAACGCAGTAAAACGTGGTAAAAAATGTATGCCGAGGAGCGATTTTTGGGACCAGAAACATGCATCTTTGTGGTCACCGCAAAGACGCAGCGTGCGCACATAGCCTTAGTGTCCCGGGGTCGGTCAGTATATACAGACCTTTACTGAAAGGCCAAAGAGGCTGCAACACCATTAAGCCCATTATGCAAGAGGCACCACTAACTAAACATCACCATGAAGACCAAGGAGATCTCCAAACAACATCATGAAGAAGAAGGAGATCTCCAAACAACACCATGAAGACTAAGCTCTCCAAACACCATAAAGAGCAAGGAGATCTCCAAACAACACCATGAAGAAGAAGGAGATCTCCAAACATCCCCATGAAGACCAAGGAGATCTCCAAACAACACCATGAAGAAGGAGATCTCCAAACAACACCATAAAGAGCAAGGAGATCTCCAAACACCATGAAGAAGAAGGAGATCTCCAAACAACACCATGAAGACTAAGAATATCTCCAAACAACACCATGAAGACCAACGAGCTCTCCAAACAACACCATAAAGACCAAGGAGATCTCCAAACAACACTGTGAAGACCAAGGAGATCTCCAAACAAGTCAGGGACAAAGTTGTTGAGAAGTACGAGTTAGGGTTGGGTTCTAAAAAATATCCCAATTTTTGAACATCCCCGGAGCACCACCAAATCTATTATCATCAAATGGAAAGAACATGGTGCTACAAGAAACCTGCCAAGATAAATATAATTTTTATTAATAATTCATTGACATACATGAATAAAAATAATGTGTTGAGAGAAGGCAAAACAAGAGCATTCGAAAACAATGTCTGTATATAATTATAGTCATATGATGTAGTATAATGGATTGTACCAGAAGGATGTCACTGCGAGAAAACCTCTATAATTATACAATTAGCCATTCATTACAAGTAACTCCCAACAATGCATATATGCAAAAAAAAAATTCTAGAAAGAAAAGGTCAGCATGTCTTATAAAATAAGTTGAATATAAAGTGTAATGAGTATAAAGTAAATGGAGAATTGGTGAGCGTAAGCGCCAAAAATATGGAAGCCTATCAATAATCTAGTGATTATGAAGAAAAATATAGACAGTGTGTCTTAATGTACAGTAGGTTGGATATAAAGTGCAACGTACATGAGAGATGATGGGCATCAACACCAATAATATGCAAGTCTATCAATCACGTCAATAACAAAGAAAAGGAAGACAATGTATTCAATATAAAGTGAATTCAAGAGGTGATCCACTATAAAGCATAGTGGCCACATCGATGTAAACTGAGAAAAAATTCTTTTTCTAAATACCTTCTGTTGCCAATTCTTCTTGTGAGCGTCGCTATCACTGTCCGCTCATCCCCCATCATCAACCCGGCTTGAGTGACCTTTGATGTCCGGTGAGGTCACGTCAACTTCCAGAATTGGAAGTTGACCCGGCATCACCGAAGCTGGACCTAGTCTCAGTGAGTGACTGGGCTGTGAGTGGAGTTTCACCGCACATCACAGCCCAGCATCGCTCGTGCTTGTGGTGCTCTGCGATGAAGGACAGAACGTGTGAGATGAGTTGTGATGTGCGATGAAACTCTGCTCACAGCCCAATAACTCACGGAGACTGGGTCCCGCCTCAGTGACGCCGGGTCACCTTCCAATTCCAGAAGATGACGTGACATCACCTGACATCAGAGGTCACTAGAGCCGGGACACGTGATGGGGGATGAGCGGACAGCGATAGCGCCGCTCACAGACAGAATTGACAACAAAAGGTATTTAGAAAAAGCCTCCTGCCTCAGCTCTATATCGATGTGGCCACTTTACTTTGTAGCGGACCACCTCTTTAAGTATACTGTGCAAATGCATATGAGGTAGATAAAAAAAAACCCAGATGTTTAGCGTCAAGGGCAATGCTATGCATACCCATAGTATAAGCGGTACTTCAGATCAGACCAGGGGACGCATCAACAAGCGTTTTGCATTTGCTTAATCATGGGATACAATGGAGTGAAGATGTTGCCCGGTATTCATAGGGTCTCCACTGATGTGGCTCACCTGCACCTCAGACGTGTACAGTGTGATTGTGATCCGAAAGTATACTTTCCAGAGGCACACGCATGTCAGGAGAATTCCCCCGGTGATGTCACTTACTTGTGGACGCCGCCAAGGAAAGCCATCACACGAGGCCAGAGGGGTTCACACATCAATTGTGCATGCGTCAAGTGGCAGCTATATTAATGTGGTCCAGCGGAAAGTGACATGATGGGAGATAAATGGAGAACATAGCAAAGATGAGGGCAAATTATACAGTATAGCAGTTCATAGAATGAGGGAATCAGGGAAGGGGAATCAGCTCACCAATATATCCACTGGATCCACAAGTGCCTAGATTGTAGTGGCTGGTGTCCACAGGTAGATACAAGTGTAGAGGACAATTCAGCACTATGTTCTTCCAAAAAAGGCCTATGAGTAAGGACCTAGTCCGAAACGCGTAAGGCAGGGCTATGGTTAGCCTAAGAACATGGACATTTTAAAGGTGTTTTATGAATTCTGAACAAAGTCTCTTTTTATGGAAGAACATAGTGCTGGATTATCTTCTACACTTCCAATTATATAGCGGTCATGAAGAATAAAAGAGAAAATGTGTGTGGGAAAATAGGAAGCAAAACTTTAGGAGATGACTTGAATGAATACACATAAAGTGAGATGACACCAAGACCAATGTAGCATGATATACATAATGTAAGATAATAACAGTGTGATAGTGAAAACCAATGATGTGTGATACGGGAATAATATGAGTTGTAAGCAATGAATTGAAATAAAATAATATAATACCTATGAATGAATACAATTAAAAATACAATATGTGAAAACCTTGCCGGTGACCACATGATAAAAGTATTAAGATTCTCCAGATATAAATATACAATATAAAAAAAAATGGAAAATAAAAAAAATAAAGAGCATAAATATAAAATAAAAATGTAATAAAAATAAAATAAAATATGAAATTAATGGAGTATGAATATTTACAAAAAAAATTGACCAAGATGCATGAAAATAAAATGCAAAAGTGGTACGACCATGCATAAAAGATAAATAAAGAACAAAAGAAAAAAATGGGGCCAACTGTGAAAACTGACCACATTATCTTCATAGGCTTCCATCTTTATTTCTTTATCTTCTCCACTTCTTTTGTGTAGATGAATATATAATTATATTCTTCCCATTTGGGTCACAGTTCCTCAGGACAGCATGATGATATTCAGTATACCTAAGCCTTCATCTTGTATACAAAAATAAAAAAAGACCAGACAAACGACCAAAATAATTAGAATGGAGCATAAACATAATGTATGACCTCCAGGTACAAATATGTCCAATATAATGTCATAGAATATATAAGGCTTTTTATTAGAAAGGAGAGAAACTAAATTATTATTTTAATCCGCTGGGCGTCATGGTTTCAAGTGTGACTATCCAATGATAGTCGAGTTGAGCAAGGGCCTTTTTCAGATGATCTCCTCTGATACTACAATGCAGGCGATTAATATCCTTCCACCACCAAGCCAGAAGGATTAAAATTGTGATTGACCTTAAAGTGCCAGGGTCACATTTTCAATTGGGTCACGTCTGTGACCTTCCGAAGCACCAGCCTCCGCAGACCTTGCACAGTCGCCGCAGCATTCCCCCGGCCTCTTGCGACCCCTCTCCACCACACCCCGGAGTTTTTTGCCCAAAAACATAAAACGTAAAAAAAAAAATGATGTGGGCTTCGCCATATTTTTGTATGCTAGCCAGTGACAGCAGGGAGGTACAGCTGCCCCCAACCCCCAGCTGGCTATATGTACCCGGCTGGGAACTAAAAATATAGGGAAGCCCTTTTTTTTAATTATTTCATGAATTTCATGAAATAATTTAAAAAAAAACATCGTGGGCTTCGCCCAATTTTTGTGTCCAGCCAGGTACAACTAGGTAGCTGGGCACCCCCGCTGCAAATTGCAGTCCGCAGACGCCCCAGAAAATGGCGCTTTCATAGAAGCGCCATCTTCTGGCGCTGTATCCAACTCTTCCAGCTGCCCTGGTGGCTGGTTGCTGGTTAACAATGGGGTTAGGGCTAGCTGTGTATTATCAACTGGCCCTAAGCCCGAAATTCATGGTGTCACGCCAATATTAGACATGGCCACCATGAAATGCTGCAAGGCAAAGCGATCAGATGATGTGTCAGGTGTTCAATGACCTGAATCACATGACACATCATCTGATTGTATAAAAGCCGTTTATACAACAGCTGATGCATCAGTAGAAAAAAAAACTACATACTTCTGTGCAGACTCCTGTTCGATCGCTGCAGGAGCTGTCGGTAATCAGCTGATGCGGTCACCTGACAGCATCAGCTGATCGTTTAAACCGGCTGGGCGGTAAAAAACCGGCCTTACCGCTGGACTTATACGAACAGCTGTTGCCGTCAGGTGACCGCATCAGCTGATCACCGGCAGGTCCTGCAGTGATCGGATGTGTCCCGGGAGTCTGCAGACAGCTGGAGCAGGGGTGCGCGGTATCGGGAGAAGAGCTGAGAGCCGACATGGCGCAGGACCAACACTAGGAAAGCTGGGTGAGTACAATCCTCTTCCTGTACACGTGACTGTACTACCCACCCCTTGCGTTTATAGCTGCGTTTTTAGTTATAGAAACGCAGCTATATTTGCAATTTGCGTTTTTGAACATCTCATTGAACTCAATGGGTGAAAAACACAGTGAAAAACGCAGGAATAATTGACATGCTGCATTTTTGTGGGCACCTCAAAAACGCAGCTAAAAAAAAATGCTGTGTGCAGACAACAAAAATGAAATCTCATAGACTTTGCTGGTGAAGCAAAGTCATGCAGTTTTCTGAACAAAAACGTACCCAAAAAAACGCGCAAAAACGCGGTAAAAACGCCTAGTGTACACATAGCCTAAATGTTCACAATTGTAGGCATGTTCTTTATAAGAACTGATAAAATCCCTTAAAAAAACACTGTGAAATTCCAGGTTGTGAGGTAGCAAAACGCAAAAACTGCCAAGGAGGGTGAATACTTTTGCAAGGCACTGTAGGTGCAAATGTTAAAAGCACATGGAGGTAATGGGTTGCTCTAAATAGTGTGTGGCAAGTTTTGTATCTGCCCCTGGCAACACTGACTCATGGTTGAAGGTTGCGGACAAGGTTTTTTCAACTAATAATTTATCCTGTCTGCAAAACAATTCCCTTTCCTCAAAACATTATGTAAAGATGTTTATATCTGTTTCAAAAAGAATATAAAGTCGTGGTGGGAAATAAAAATGTTAGAAAGCTATATTAAACGTAAACGTAACGTCCCTGAAGGCCACAGAATTAATTTGCACAAGAAATCCACAGCTACTTACAACGTGGAGTCATCAATCAAATTCATGAACATTCTTGAGGAGGAGAGGAAGTGTCGCGCCCAGGGATATGGGGTACTCGGTCCCGGGCAGTGTATATCTTGGGAATGTCACTTTGGTGGCCGTTGCCCGGTTCTGTGCCCTGGGCCCTTTTTTGTAAAGGGGATATATTTTAGGCGGATTAAATTAGTGTTCACACGTGACGCCACTTGCGGTGTTGCGGCTATGTAGATGGAGCCGCCGCTGCACAATGTCCACTACTGGGGCTGATGTTAATGGCACCCTGGATGTTAGACCCTTCGCAAGCAGGGCCGGGCCCCAGAGGGTAGGTGTAATGACGGGTGTTGGAAGAAGGTAGTCCACACAAGGGGTTCAGTGCAACTGGTTCTTTACTCACTTTCTGGTGGTAAGTGGTCACTCAAGGCCGGCTGGTTTCACCTTAAGGTCCCCTTTGTCCCAGTGCCAGTTTTTTAATCTGGTACCTTCTTCCCCTGCACCTGTGTCTGGTTTGTGGGTCCCCGTGGTGTAGATCAACTGGGGATCCCCGTCCGGTGTTTTTTCTTTCCACTGCTGTCCGCATGATGGTAGCGTGAACCCTGTGGGGTTGGAGTCTCTGGTCCTGTCCCCAGCTCTCTCATTGCTATTGAGTCTCTTAGTTTTAGGTCAGCGAGGTCCTCGATGGTCCCCTCGCTGTGCAGGTGTTAACAGGCCTGCCTGGAGCTTTATGCCTGACCTAGGGTCCTGTACCCCGTTGGTGCGTAGTTACGGGAGTACTCCACCGGGAACTACCCTCCTGGGTACCAGGTTACTGTCAACTCCTTGTCAGTGCGTCTCCTCACGTCCACCTTCACTCCTCTCTCTCCTCTGACTGACTGTCCACTGTCTGCCCCTCCCACCTAAGCAACTAGTGGACTGGACTGGCTCCACCTCTAGGCGGCCATCCATTGGTCCGAACCTAGCTTCGCACCATTGTATGGGGGATTGTTGAGGAAAACTGGGATTACCTGGAGTGGTTGTGTGTGATTGGCACTGGTCTTCCGGGGCCCCAGGGGGTAGGCCCTGCATCCTGGTGGGGATGCAGAACCTTGTAGCTCCCTGATGGCTTCAGGGGAGCTACAGAAGCTTTTGCAGGATTCTAGCCAAATAGACTTATTGAGAACACCCTCAAACGAAAATCTAACACAGATTTTAATAAATGTGAGAATATTTGACAAACCTCCATTGAAAGGTATCAGTCTCGTCTTAAGGAGAGAAAGCATTCACAGTTCCTTAGGGATCTGTGAGACTTCAAGAGAAATCAGGCATATCATTTTGCAGCAGATTTAAATCTAGACGCATCCTGATCTGACTTAGATACATCAGATACGGAAAGGGGGGATTTTTTTGGAAGAGGGAGGAATAGAACAAAAGGTTGAATACCCGAATCAGGATGGCCGGGACAAAGGAATCATTTGAAATCAATTTTTTGTACATTTTATACGATATCTTTTCATGGGGCAACACTGAAGATATGACACTTTGATACAATGTACACTAGTCAGTGTACAGCTTGTATAATAGTGTAAATGAGGTGATCTCTAAATAACGCAACACACAGCCATTAATGTCTAAACCACTGGCAACAAAAGTGAGTACACCCCAATGTAACAATGGCCTAATTGTGCCCAAAGTGTCAATATTTTGTGTGGCCACCGTTATTTTCCAGCACTGCCTTAACTCACTTAGGCATGGAGTTCACTCGAGCTTCACAGGATCAGCTGGATCCTCTTCCATCCTCCATGACGACATCACGGAGCTGGTGGATGTTAGAAACCTCGAGGTCCTCCACCTTCCGTTTGAGGAGGCCCCACAGATGCTCAATAGAGTTTAGGTCTGGAGACGCTTGGCCAATCCAGCATCTTTACCCTCAGTTTCTTTAGCAAAGCAGTAGTCATCCTGGAGGTGTGTTTGGGATCGTTATGTTGGAATACTGCCCTGCGGCCCAATTTCCTATGGAAGGGGATCATGCTCGGCTTCAGTATGTGAGAGTAGATATTGGCATTCTTGGTTCACTCAATAAACTGTAGCCCCCCACAGCCGGCAGTACTTATGCAGCCTTAAACCATGACACTCTTACCACCTTGCCTGACAGGTCTTTGTCCTCCTCCTTGTTGCCATCAAACACGTTTAACACCATCTGAACCAAATAAGTTTATCTTGGTCTCATAAGACCACAGGACATGGTTCCATTAATCCATGTCTTTAGTCTGCAGGAAAATTTTTGGCAGGGGGCAGATTCCCCCTGTAACCTTTGCAGCGATGCTGGCAACACTCGCATGTCTATTCTGAAAAGACAACCCTGGATATGATGCTGAGCACGTGCACTCAACTTCTTTGGTCAGCCATGGCGAGGCCTGTTTTGAGTGGATCCTGTCTTGTTAAACCGCTGTATGGTCTTGGCTACCGTGCTGCAGCTCAGTGTCAGGGTGTTGATAATCTTGTTATAGCCTCGGCCATCTTTATGTAGAGCAGCAATTCTTTTTTTTTTTTCCGATCCTTAGAGAATTCTTTGCCTTGAGGAGCCATGTTGAACTTCCAGTGACCAGTATGAGAGAGTGTGTGAGCGATGTAACACACCTGCTCCCCATTCACACCTGAGAACTTGTAACACTAATGAGTCACATAACACCGGGAGGGAAAATAGAGGTCTATCAGTTCTGGAATGACAAACACGGCAGTGGAGGCGTCTCGTATACTCCATAATAGTGAGATCACATACATCCATGCAAGCACTGTGCAATGCACATTACACGAGTCTGGAATGTTGGCTAGAAAAAAGGTGAAGAAGCCACAATTTCAATATCATCATAAGAAGCGTTGGATTGAGTTTGCCAAAAAGTACGAAAAGTACGAAAAGTGGAAGATTGGAAATGGGTGATTTGCAGTGATGAGACGAAAGTCAATAGATGGCTCTGATGGGTGTACATGGGTCTGGAAGGAACAAAGGGAAAAAGGGACTAACAGATTGAGAAATTGAAGGAACTCAGAGGAGGAAGCCTGATGATATGGGGTTGTTTTACAGCCAAAGGTGTTGAGTACTTGACCAAGATTGATGGTGATCTCATTGCTGAGCTATATGTGAGTATCCTACAAGACAAGTTACTTTGTATACTCGAGTATTATGGGTATGAAAAAGAGAGGTGCTGGATTTTCCCCACAGTCCCCAGACCTCAAGAGAGAGACCTGGGATCTGGGAGACCTGGGATCAGGTGTCGGTCAAAACATACTTGAATCTGATTGAGAGCCCAGAAGAATGCTGAAAGACCAAGGCAAATTTACAAAATACTAACAAAATAATGAAAATTAAAATGTAGCTTTTTAGAAGCAAAAAAGAAACAATGCATGACAAGAATTTGTATAACTAACTATATACTAAATAGTTCCAAGTCAAATTTATGCATGAGATAGCCAAAATGATTGTCAATAAAATGAAGGTAACCTCAGGTTCAAAGCTGTATTGGATGTTGAGCTATGGAGCCTGAAAGTCTAAAGTACAAAACAATGTTACTCTTTTGCTCATCAGTGTATATAGTGCGATATGGGTGCATCCTATTGGGTATAGGGAGCTGTGAGGACATCATACTGTATATAGGAAGCTCTGAGGGCATTATTCTATATATACAGTCACGGCCCGAAATTGTTGGCATCCTTGAAATTATTCCAGAAAATTAAGTATTTCTCCCAAAAAATTATTTTCTTTGTATATTGGAACAACAAAAAAAAATGCATGACCTTTCCAAGGCCACTTTGTTCTCTGTGATCTCTCCCCGGCCCCTCGGTCCTCTGTGTGATCTCTCCACGACCGAGAGTCCTCTGTGTGATTTCTCCGCAGCCCCTCAGTTTTCTGTGTGATCTCTCCACGGCCCCTCGGTCCTCTCTGTGATCTCTCCGTGGCTCCTCAGTCTTCTGTGTCATATCACCAAGGCCCCTCGGTCTTCTTCACGATCTCTCCACGGCCCCTCGGTCCTCTGTGTGATTTCTCTGCGGTTAGAACACACAAAATATTCCCCAAATTAATTTATTTTATTTTATTAAAGTAGATAAAACATTTTTTTACACCACACCATTTTGTGCACAATTGATTTCTCTGCGGTCCCTCAGTCATCTGTGTGATCTCTCTGTGCCCCTCAGTCCTCTATACTGTGTGATCTCTCCACAGCCCATCGGTCCTCTGTGTGATCTTTACGGGACTGAGGATCCTCTGTGTGATTTCTCCACGGCCCCTAATTCCTCTTTGTAATCTCTCTGAGGCACCTTGTTCCTCTGTGTGATTTCTCCGTGGCCCCCTAATCTGCTGTGTGATTTCTCCTCGGCCCCTCAGTCTTCTGTGTGATCTCTCCGCAGCTCCTAGGCCCTCTGTGTGTGAATTTTCGGTGGCCCCCAGTTCTCTGTGTGAGCTCTCTGTGGTTAGTGGTCTGGGCGGAGCTGACAGTCCATTAGTGACGGACATTCTTTTTGGTGATGCAGCTCACTCGGCTCCACGCACCAAAAAGAGCCGGCTCAAAAAATGCCTCTTCTTGTACAAGTAAAATATATCGTTGTACCGTGTTAGGCCTCTGCCACACTCACGTGTCTCTGGAACGTGTGTGCCTTTTTTTCCACGTACCGGAGACACGTGCACACGGGGACCTAGGTAATCATAATGATTAGGACACACGTAAGTATTTCGGAACGGAACGTGTGTCCGTTCCGTACTTACGTGTGTCCATTTTTTCAAAACGGCAGCATGTCAGTTTTTTTCCGGGACCACGGGTGTCACACGGCCCGCACCCGTACCACTCGGATGTAGTGTGGATGCGGGTCAGTGTGACACGCGCCGGAGAAAGTCACGTGACATGTTAAAAATTAAATAAACACATACTCACCTCCACGAGTCCTGCTGTCTCTGCCGCGGCTGTCCCCTGCATCCGTCCCCCAGTGAATTTGAACAGCGCTTCTCCTTCACTGGGGGCCGGAAGTAGCGTCAGCGGGGCATGGCCTGGGGCGGAGACTGACATTCAGCACCGCAGACAGCACCGGAAGAAGTAGGTAAGTCGGGGCTTTCCGTTCTCCGTGTGTTATTACGTATAACACACGGAGAACACGTGCGTGCCACAAACACGGCACACACGGATCAAACCACCCCTTTAACACGTACGTGACAAAAATGGTACGTTTTGTCACGTAAGTGTGGCAGAGGCCTTAGCCAGTAGAGATAAAAAAAAAAAAAAAGTCACAGTCATATGAAAAAGTTTGGGCACCCCTATTAATGTTAACCTTTTTTCTTTATAACAATTTGGGTTTTTGCAACAGCTATTTCAGTTTCATATCTCTTGACCACTGAGGAAGGATTCTCCGGTCGTGATGGTTAGTATCCCCAACTTAACCTAATAAATAATACACCGACTGCATGCGACTTGGTTAAACAAATTGGCCACAGCAGCCTTTATTACCTATTATTACCATTCTAACACAAGAGGGCGCCGTCCAACGGGCGACCCCAAACCAATAATAGGTAACACATAAATAATAACTGTACATGTAACCCCATGTAGGCCCGGTCCAGAAACCACTTCCTCCACCAATATCCCTGGCCGCAACACTCCGACCCAGAGATGAGGTATTAATCACCCCGTGGATTAATACCCCCCAAACTTTGCAGAACCCCGTGCCTGCAATTTACCGGAACCCGGAGACACCATACCAAGACAGTGCCTCTCAGTCCAGCCACCAATCCCTTACAACCGCCTCTGGACCAGACCTACCCCCGCTGCTGCGACAGAACATACGACTCTTTCTAACCTGTATTTCTTTTTTTTTTTTTTTTTTTTTTTTTAAAAACTGCATCATTCCATTTTCTCATTTTGTTTTCTTTGTTGTTTTTTTTTTTTTTTTTTAAAAACAAACCAAAACATAGCCAAACGAACTCGCAAAACACAAGGGCGGGTGGGCGGGAATCCTTTGCTGTCCGGAGTCACAAGGAAGGTAAGACCCCTCCCCTATAGTTTATATACTAGCCCCCTCCCCACCCTACAGTGACCCTATTCCACCAATCCCCTAAAAGGGCCCATAATGCCCTTTAATTCACTTTATTAACCCCTCACTCCCTCCCTTCCCTCTGGTCATGTCGCCCCTCCCCCCTATGGGGTCCATGGCTTTCTTGACCACTGAGGAAGGATTCTCCGGTCGTGATGGTTAGTATCCCCAACTTAACCTAATAAATAATACACCGACTGCATGCGACTTGGTTAAACAAATTGGCCACAGCAGCCTTTATTACCTATTATTACCATTCTAACACAAGGGGGCGCCGTCCAACGGGCGACCCCAAACCAATAATAGGTAACACATAAATAATAACTGTACATGTAACCCCATGTAGGCCCGGTCCAGAAACCACTTCCTCCACCAATATCCCTGGCCGCAACACTCCGACCCAGAGATGAGGTATTAATCACCCCGTGGATTAATACCCCCCAAACTTTGCAGAACCCCGTGCCTGCAATTTACCGGAACCCGGAGACACCATACCAAGACAGTGCCTCTCAGTCCAGCCACCAATCCCTTACAACCGCCTCTGGACCAGACCTACCCCCGCCACAGGACAGGACACGTGACACCTTACGTGGCCTGGACCCGCCACACACCCAAGGCTTGCTCCACCATCACGCAAACCCGAGGCCCATAGATCAGAACCCAATCTCATTAAGGTGAACCCCATCACCCCTCCGAAACTGCCACTTCGGCGACTCCAGATCCGCATGTCGCACTACAATACCGCTGTTTCTCCGCACGAAATGCGCAACCACCCTGTTCACTTGAGCCCGGGCGCGATTAAGCTTCTCAACTGCCCGTGCCCCCCTCCACACCAATGTGGCCACAATATCCGACCATACCACTATCAAGCCCGGATACCCGGTCCATAAATGCAATAGATCCATCATGATGTCCCGGATCAAATCACGTGATGCCTGCGCTCCCAAGTCATTTCCCCCCACGTTGAAAAAACCAACACGTTCGGAGGTCTATCCGCCCTGCAATAGCGTTCAAACGCCGTCACGACCCTGCTCCATTCCATGCCCCGCACACCGAACCACTTGACCAACGCAAGCGATCTGTCCCCACCAAACTGCCGACCATTCAGGCGAGCGTCGGCCCGACGGGCCCCCCAGAACACGAAGGAGTGCCCCAGAATCCATATCAGGCAGATTCCTACAACCACAGAAACTTTACAAACACACCCCACCAACACCAATTTGCAGCAAGGAACCCCGACAAAGCCACAACCAACTACTCCATAAAGCCCTCACTGGGACAACAACTGTGGGCGTACATAACCCCGAAAACGATAAGACTCCCACCAACCGATTCATCTCACCATGTCATCACCCACAACGCGAAGCCTCCGCAGCCGCCCCGATCCTGAAGGAATGAGGCCCGTAATCTCCCGGGCATTCCCCCGCACAGCGCAAACAACTCCTCAGTACGGCCACAAACAGGTAACGAGACAACCAAGACCCATCCACGTGTCGTAACAGCGGGCCCAGCAGACCGCCTTCTTCACCATCTGCACCGGGCACAACGCATCCATCACAACCAACCTGCCTCGACCCATCTGGTCTGTTTTTGGACTGCTTAAGCCGACACTCTACTCTCCGTCCCACCACTGCCACAACCTCGGACATCAGACCACCCCCCCTGAACCTGGAAGGGCTCACCAACGCCCCAAAAAAGGCTAACACAAAAGCCGTTTCAAAAGCACCCTCTCATAAACTGAGACACAAATTTCCCGCAAACCATCCACCAATCGCCGTAACAAAACCAAAGAAACGGGCCGCCTAGTGTCCCGCTCCTTCGCCCCTTTACGAAAACCCTTCAAGGCCTGCCGCACCCAAAATTCCACGGCACGCCCCACTCACCCCTGACCTTCAACCAAAGGCCACAGCCGCCACCCTAAGTATCATTGCTGATGCTGACTTCCCAGCCCTGAAATCCTCGCTCACCAGTGCCAGTAGCGCCAACAAGTAATTTGCTCGCCCGTCACCAAACATAACTCCCAGCATCTCCTGCCACTCACCGAATTCCTAATTAAACCCGCAATCAATGCCTCACCAGGCTCCACAAGTCCTCTGGACACCCTGCTCCGATCTCGTCTGCCCCCCGGCATTAACTCCCACAACCTGCGGACTGAAAATGAGCTAAAGCGTCCGCCACCCCGTTATCACCCCCACCACATGTTTCGCAACTACATGAACGTTCCACAGTAAACACTTGAGCACTAAATGCCGCAGATAAGCCACTACCGGTCCGGACTCTGCTGACAAGCTGTTTATCGCATGCACCATCGCCCGATTATCACAGTGATAGCACACTTTACGTCCTGAACATTGCGACCCCCCCCCCACAATTCCAACGTCCCCACGATCGGAAATAACCAAAGCAAGGCCAGATTCCTTACCAGACCAACCTGCCGCCATTCCTCAGGCCACCTCCCAACGTACCAATGTCCCTGAAAAAGGGGGTGACGAAACCCGCCGACCCGGCCGCGTCCCTGTACAGTTCGAGCACACCATTGGCACCACCGTCTTCAACCACAAGGCTCGGCCGTTAAAACATTGCAAGAAAAAACATCCCAAACCAGAAAATCCTCCTTGATCTCCCGCGTGACCCGCACAAAGTGCGCCGGGGGGCCGTACGCCTGCCATAGCTGCCGCCAAATCCTGGCGAACACCCGCCCCATTGGCATAAGCCTGCACGTTAAGTTCAACTTCCCGAGCAAAGACTGCACCACCTTCAGCCGCCCTCTCCGTGCTGCCAGCAGTGCTGCTACCCCTCACCACAAGTCCACCATCTTCCCCTCCGGCAGCCTGCATTCCATAGCCAAAGAGGCAATCTCAATCCCCAAAAACCGCATAACCATCGCCGGCCCCTCCGATTTATCCTGTGCCAAAAGGAATCCCAAAGCTATCCGCCACTCTCTGTAAGGTGCACAACGAGCCAGCGCAAACCATGGATCCCGCCGGACCGACACCAAGAAAATCATCTAGATAGTGGATAATGGAGGACAAGCCATACACGGCCCGCACCACCCACTCAGCAAAGGAACTAAACGCCTCAAAATACAACAAGAAATTGAAACAGCCCATAGGCAAACAACGATCAACATAAACTCATCACCCCACCAGCAACCCAGAAGGTGCTGGCTCTCCGGATGCACCGGCAGCAAACGAAACGCCGATTCTACATCCACCTTTGCCACCAATGCACCGCGTCCCGCCGCCCGCACCAAGTCCAGCGCCTTGTCAAACAAGACGTAGTACACTGCCGACAATTCTGGCGCGATGCCATCATTCACTGACGACCCCCCCCGGAAATGAAAGATGATGGATGAGCCAAAATTTATCCGGCTCCGTCTCCGGCACCACCCCCAACCGGGACACCACCAGATTACTGCACGGCGGGCTCTCAAATGGACCCCCCATCCTGCCCAACTCAACCTCTGTCCCCAACTTCCCACCCACAACCATAGGGTGGTCCCTCGCCGACCGTAAAGTACGACAAAACCGGAGGCAATGCCTCCACCGCTGACGGAATCTGAAAACCGTATAAAACCAAACCGCAAAATTGACGCCGCTGCCCCGTCCGGATACCTATGTAAAAATGGCGCCATTGCCCCTATGTTCACTGGCGTCCTCCCTTTTACCAAACCCGTCCCCCCGCAGCCGGAGCACTCATGCTTGAACCTGCATGCTGCCCCAAATTTGCACCGGCCGTCGTGAACTTGCCCACACACTCCCTTTTTCTGGGTACCCGAGGGCCCGGCTCCCTTCCCCCCCGGCGCCGCCATGAAAGGGCTGGCTCGGGGCCGCCATTAAACGCATCCATAAGGAAATGTCCTCATGGTCCCACCGCATGCCAGGCCGCAACGCCTTCCGCTGCCTAAACTGCTCATCATACCGCAGCCACGGCAAGCCCCCTGTCCGTGCGATACGCCTCCCCCATTACATCCAGATAAACAAACAGAGCCGAGCAGTGCTCCGGCTCCTTATCCCCTATTACACTTGCCAAAATTCCGAACGCCTGCAGCCAATTGGAAAAGGAACGAGGAAGGAGCCCATAACGGCGTTTTTCTTCCTCTTCCCTTTCCTTCTTGGAGTCGTTCGGCTTCACCTTGTCCAGATTAAAATTTTTTTTTTTTCTTTGTTTTCCAGGGGTAGCAGGGAAAATATCTTCACATACTCCCCCTTCCCAAATCTTGTCCCTCACCTCCCTCTTGAGGTGAGCCCCTAACGGTCCCTCAAAGCACACGTAAACTTGGCCCTATCATCCAAACGCACCACCTCATCCCCATTTACCTTTTCTACCGCTGTTTACCCCGCGGGCTCCACTACTCCACCAACCGCACCCGTCCCTATCGGCGCCGCCTCGCTGCTGACCGACGCTGCGCCATCCACCGCCGACCCGTCCATGCCGCTGCTGCCGCCGGCGCGCGCGCGCTAAACCCCGAACCAAGCCCAGCAACTGACTAAACAATGCTGACCCCCCCCCTCTGGCGCTGCCGTGCCCGCAGCCACCTCCCCAAAACTAGCAACCCGCGCCGCAAGCAATGCCGAATCCACGACTAGCTCACCCGACCGTGGCGCAGAAATGGAAATTGGTACCGCGACGTCCTCCGCCATCCACTCGTCAGATTCGTCCCCCGACCTGAGGGCTCCCTCTTCTTCCTCGCTGTAGGCGTCCTCCACCATTCCAGCTCCAGAGGACGCAGCCGATGCGTCCCCTCCACCACGGCCGCCCTCCTGGGCCGCCGCGTGGGCACTGGTGGTCGACATCCGTCGCTTGCTGTGCGGCGACAGCCCACGAGACCGTCCTGTCCCCTGGGCCGCCGCTGACCGAGGCCTCTTCCTGGAGGAGCCGCTCCCCGGACTCAGGGGGCTCCCCACCGTCGTCCCTCGCCCTCCAGGGCCTCCGACCAGAACCTCCTGCTGGTCCTCCCCCGCCCGGGGGAGACCGCGGCCGCCGGGCGCAGTGCAGCTGCTATGAGGGACCTGGCAGTCACCGCCGGGCTCCCGCCGTCCCCCCTTACTCTCCCCAGCCTTGCAGGTATCCGGGTGGCGCCTGCCCACACCGGTCCCTCTGCTGGCTGCCTGCGCTCGGCTCCCTCACGGTCCTTGGAGGGTACTGCCAGCCTCATTTCTCTGCCGGGCACGCTCCTGTGTGGTAGCTGCCGCCGGGACGTGCCCCACCGCCGGGGGGCCTGGCGTCCAGAGCGGGCCCCAGGCTGGACACGCCCCCTCCCCGGGCCTCCGTCCCGCGCCGGGCACGCCCCCGATCCCGGGCTGCCGCCGGCCTGGAAAATTGAGCCCGAGGCCTGGGACCGGAAGTAAGCCCCAGGCCGGGCCCGCCCCCATCCAGGCCACCGCTGGCCTCACATCATCGCCAGGCTCGCTCCCGGCCGGGAGACGCCGCAGGGGTTCGGACTCCAGCCCGAGGCCGGAGACCGGAAGAAGGCCCCGGGCTGGCCACGCCCCCTTCTCGGCCGCCGCGGCCTCGCCGGAGATTCCTCCCGGCGGCCGGGGCAGACGCAGGGAGCTGCCGCTGCCCGCCCCGCCGCGGAGGGTCCCGAGGGGGGCTCTCGCTGTGCCTCCTTGCCCCCCCTGCGCCTGGGGAATATCGGAAGGGGGGGGGGGTCTTGAACCGCCGCCCGCGGCTATGGGGGGGGGGGTGCAAGGGGCAGGTGCCGACGGGGAAGCCCAGGCAGCCCTAACGTGGGACTGCACTGCCTGAGCCCCCGTGCTCCGCCATCGCCGCTCTGAGGATCCTAACGAGCTCCTGGAGGACCGCCATGCAAAGTCCTTGGTCCAGGGTCTGAATCCTTTGCTGTCCGGAGTCACAAGGAAGGTAAGACCCCTCCCCTATAGTTTATATACTAGCCCCCTCCCCACCCTACAGTGACCCTATTCCACCAATCCCCTAAAAGGGCCCATAATGCCCTTTAATTCACTTTATTAACCCCTCACTCCCTCCCTTCCCTCTGGTCATGTCGCCCCTCCCCCCTATGGGGTCCATGGCTTTCTAATAACTGATGGACTCAGTAATATTTCTGGATTGAAATGAGGTTTATTGTACTAACAGAAAATGTGCAATCCGCATTTAAACAAAATTTGACCGGTGCAAAAGTATGGGCACCTCAACATAAAAGTGGCATTAATATTTTGTAGATCCTCCTTTTGCAAAAATAACAGCCTCTAGTCGCTTCCTGTAGCTGTTAATGAGTTCCTGGATCCTGGATGAAGGTATATTTGACCATTCCTGTTTACAAAACAATTCCAGTTCAGTTAAGTTTGATGGTCGCCGAGCATGGACAGCCCGCTTCAAATCATCCCACAGATTTTCAATGATATTCAGGTCTGGGGACTGGGATGGCCATTCCAGAACATTGTAATTGTTCCTCTGCATGAATGCCTGAGTAGATTTGGAGCGGTGTTTTGGATCATTGTCTTGCTGAAATATCCATCCCCTGCGTAACGTCAACTTCATCACTGATTCTTGCACATTATTGTCAAGAATCTGCTGATACTGAGTAGAATCCATGCGACCCTGAATTTTAACAAGATTCCCGGTGCCGCCATTGGCCACACAGCCCCAAAGCATGATGGAACCTCCACCAAATTTTACTGTGGGTAGCAAGTGCTTTTCTTGGAATGCCGTGTTTTTTTGCCTCCATGCATAACGCCTTTTTGTATGACCAAACAACTCAATCTTTGTTTCATCAGTCCACAGGACCTTCTTCCAAAATGTAACTGGCTTGTCCAAATGTGCTTTTGCATACCTCAGGCGACTCTGTTTGTGGCGTTCTTGCAGAAACGGCTTCTTTTGCATCACTCTCCCATACAGATTCTCCTTGTGCAACGTGCGCTGTATTGTTGACCGATGCACATTGACACAATCTGCAGCAAGATGATGCTGCAGGTCTTTGGAGGTGGTCTGTGGATTGTCCTTGACTGTTCTCACCATTATTCTTCTCTGCCTTTCTGATATTTTTCTTGGCCTGCCACTTCTGGGCTTAACAAGAACTGTACCTGTGTTCTTCCATTTCCTTACTATGTTCCTCACAGTGGAAACTGACATTTTAAATCTCTGAGACAACTTTTTGTATCCTTCCCCTGAACAACTATGTTGAATAATCTTTGTTTTCAGATCATTTGAGAGTTGTTTTGAGGAGCCCATGATGCCACTTTTCATAGGAGATTCAAATAGGAGAACTACTTGTAAGTGGCCACCTTAAATACCTTTTCTCATGATTGGATACACCTGCCTATGAAGTTCAAGGCTCAATGAGGTTACAAAACCAATTTAGTGCTTTAGTAAGTCAGTAAAAAGTAGTTAGGAGTGTTCAAATCAAGAAATTGATAAGGGTGCCCATACTTTTGCACCGGTCAAATTTTGTTTAAATGCGGATTGCACATTTTCTGTTAGTACAATAAAACTCATTTCAATCCAGAAATATTACTCAGTCCATCAGTTATTAGATATATGAAACTGAAATAGCTGTTGCAAAACCCAAATTGTTATAAAGAAAAAAGGTTAACATTAATAGGGGTGCCCAAACTTTTTCATATGACTGTAAATAGAACTACTGTACTGTGAAGTGAGTGCCTCATCCAACACCTGTATAGATATTTACTGAAGCAGTAAAGTCTGATTTTTAGCATTGCTTTTTTGTCAGATTGTTAGCTCCTGCGAACAGGGCCCTCGCTCCTCTTAGACTACTTTCACACTTGCGTTGTTTTCCTTCAGTTGCAATCCGCCGTTTTGTAAAACAGCGGAATCCGTTACCGGATTCCGCTGCTTCCCATAGACTTGTATGGATGACGGATTGCGAGTGAAGTACCTGCGTTGCTTCCGCTGGCCGACGCTGTGTTGCTTCCGCCGGGCGGAAGGAACGCAGCATGTAACATTTTTTGAGCAGCGGAATCCTTAGGATTTCGCTGCGCATGCTCTCTCTGGCCCCCTGCACACATAACCAGGGTACACATCAGGTTACTAAGCAAAGTGCTTTGCTTAGTTACCCAATATTTACCCTGGCTACGTGTACAGGGAGCCCGACACTTCCCGCTCGGCTCTGCCCCCTCCCGCACTCCACTCCGCATATACACACACACTCACCTGTCCCCAGCCATGCAGTCCCTGCGGCACTGACACCCTCTGCGCCATGATCCCGCTCGGCTCCACCCACTCCGCCCCTGCACACATTCTCGGTGGCCGAACGATAAACTGATCACCCGGAGGCCAGCAGCTGTGAGCGATCAGCTGATCACCCGGCGACCGGCTGCTGAGAGTGATCAGCTGATCACCCGGCGACCGGCTGCTGTGAGCGATCAACGCAAGTGTGAAAGTAGCCTTATTTGTATTATTGACCTGTTACTTAATATCTGTTATTGTTTGTAAAAAATATTCTTAAAATTAAATACTTGAAGACGTGTTGCAGGCATTGTTCTTATTATGTCAGTACCGTATGATATGTGCAAGCCCCAGACCAGAAGATGTAAGCAAAGAAGACTGATAATAGTAAATCAGTCACCTGCTGCCAGCAAGTCAAAAATCACAGGAGACCGAGAGGAGCAATGCTGCAAACAGTTAAGGGTACTTTACATGTTGCGATATCGGTACCGATATTGCTAGCGAGCGTACCCACCCTCGTGGGTTGTGCGTCACGGGCAAATCGCTGCCCGTGGCGCACAACATCGCTAACACCCGTCACACGGACTTACCTTCCCTGCGACGTCGCTCTGGCCGGCGATCCGCCTCCTTTCTAAGGGGCGGAGATGAGCAGGACGTAACATCCCGCCCACCTTCTTCCTTCCTCATTGCCGGTGGACGCAGGTAAAGAGATGTTCATCGTTCTTGCGTTGTCACACATAGCGATGTGCGCTGCCGCAGGAAAAAGGAACAACATCGTACCTGCAGCAGGATCGATATTTGGGAAAGGAACGACGTTACAACGAACAACGATTTTTCACGTTTTTGCGCTCGTTGATCGTCGCTCATTGGTGTCACACGCTGCAATGTCGCTACCGGCGCCGGATGTGCGTCACTAACGACGTGACCCCGACGATATATCGTTAGCGATGTTGCAGCGTGTAAAGCACCCTTTAGACGACAGCAGGTGAGTATATGATAGGGGGGCTTCGATTTAAAGCACCCCTCCAGCGGGGGGAAAACGCAGGATTAATACTTTAAAGGGGTGGTCTAAAATCCAAACACATTTTCATCCTAAATCCTTATCTATTTGGTGTCATAATCTAATATACTTGAATGAAAAATTCCCTGACAATACTAACTGCTTTTCTCTTTTTTAGTTCTTATTTAATAATGCTTTAAGAATCCCAGTGCATGCTGGGATACTCAAACAAAGCACCATGAGGGGTAAAAAGCTGCAGTAGCTTCTGCTCCCTTCCTGAAATTAAGCACCATCAGTGACGCTCGTTTCAGGGGCTGGGCTAGCCCATGCGCGTGGCAGACTGTGCGATGTGCATGCAAAGACCAGTGCCGCTCTGGTAAATGATCTCACTTGTCTCTCCATTACGGGTATTCTGACATGTTGTGTTCCTGGCTTGTTAGGATGAGGCCACACGGGGATTTGTACGAGTGCTCGCATCACACTCGGCACATGCTCGCAGTGCAGCGGGAGCCAAGTGTCATGCGACTGTGGTCCGATCGTGCGATCAGACCACAGTTGCGAAGGGGGGGCGGCGCTGCGGAGGAGAGGGAGGGATTTATCTCCCTATCTCTTCCGTTGACGGCTGATGTGAGATTCGCACTGCTCTCGTGTTACACCGGTGTAACGCGAGAGCAGTGCGATGTTTCTCTCGCCCCATAGACTTGTATGGGTGCGAGTGGAACAGGATCGCATTGCACCTGCAGCATGCTGCGACTGTTTTCTCGGTCCGATTAGGGCTGAGAAAATAATCGCTTGTGGTAGATGCCCCATAGAGTAATATTGGTCCAAGTGGAATGCGATTTTTTTTTTTTTTATCACATAACACTCTTCTCGCTGCGTTTTTCTCGCTGCGTTCCTTGCTTGTTACTGCTGATCTGACCCAGCAACAGAACAGAGAGCGCGCTGACATTGCACACAAGGACTAACCCTGGACCCTGAAACGAGCGTTACTGATGATGCTTCATTTTAGGGAGGGGGACATAGGCTACAGCAGTGGCCGCAGCCTTTGCCCCTCATGACGCTTTGTTTGAGTATACCAGCATGCACTGGGATTCTCAAATGAAGCATCATAAAAAATCAGGTTACACAAAAAAAAAGTGAATGTGCCTTATTAGTATCTAGTATAGCATATCCTCCTGCTTCCAGGTTAGTGGGCGTGACCAGCTTGGTTGGTGGGCGTGGCGATGTTTCCTCCTGTCCACTATTATCCCTGCGAGTGCGCCCTCATCTTGGGGTTCTTCTTACCCCCCAGCCCCCATTGCTATTATAAACAACTCCATGACCACGTGAACTTAAAAAAAAATAATGTTTATTGAGCCTGGAAACATGAGCTGCATGAACACGCCCCTATCACGTGATAGAAATTACGTCATACCTGGAAGGCGCCCATACATTCTAGCATCTACCTTTCTGTCAGTTGTTGAACATACAGTCTTACTTTAGGACCTTAATCGTAGCGCTGGTCATGTGTCCTAATAAGCCAATCACAATGTGAGTATGTTTTCAGTTAGGCTACTTTCACACATCCGGTTTGAGCCCTGCGGCTCAATCCGGCTGTGAAAACTATGCAACGGATGCGGCGAAAACACCGCATCCTTTGCATAAGTTTTTACATGCGGCCCGTCCGTTTTTTTCCGGTTGCGGCATGCTACTGAGCATGCGCAGTGGACAAAAACCGCATGCGGCGACCGGATGCGTTTTTTTTCCGCATCGCGCCGCATCCGGCCTCCATAGGTATGCATTGAAAAATGCGCCGCAGCGGCCGGATGCGGCGCGATGCGGTGTTTTTTGCCGGAGCAAAAAACGTTGCAGGGGACGTTCGATCCGGCCGCCGCATCGGCTAAATCTGCCGCATGCGGCAAAAACCGGACCGAACGCAAGCCCCTGCGGCACAATACGGCACTAATGTAAGTCTATGCAAAAAAAAACGCGGTTTTTCTGCAGAACGCCGTATTGTGCCGCAGAGCAAAAATCCGGATGTGTGAAAGCAGAGGAGCCTCACAGGTCATTGCTATCCCACACATGTGCATTTGTGTAGCTCCTGCAGACCTTTCTATGCCTGAATAGGGCAGGGGGGATTGGCTGCGCTCCTAGTGGTGAGCCGGCCCCGACTCTCTGCCTCGGATCGTTTCGTCTGTGCTGGCGCAGCAGCGCCCTCTAGTGGCAGTTCCGGTGCTCTCCGCGATGATGGAGGCCGGGGCTTCTGAGCTGCTCTCCCCGCTCCTGGGGCTGATGCTCGGCGTCTGCTCTGACTTCAGCCGGGAATGGGAGAGCAACGACCTGAGAGCCGCAATCTTCAAGCTGCTGCTCGCCTGGCTGCTGCTCAGTGTCACTGCCATCCAGCTGTCATGGAGGAAGTACGGCCCGACCGTGAACGGCCTGTACTACCGGCAGGGTGAGAGAAGGGGGGGAACGGCCTGTACTACCGGCAGGGTGAGGGGGGGAACGGCCCGTACTACCGGCAGGGTGAGAGGGGGGGGGGGGAGAACGGCCCGTACTACCGGCAGGGTGAGAGGAGGAGGGGGGGGGGGGAGAGAGAACGGCCTGTACTACCGGCAGGGTGAGAGGAGTGGGGGGGGGGGGAGAGAGAACGGCCTGTACTACCGGCAGGGTGAGAGGAGGAGGGGGGGGGGAGAGAGAACGGCCTGTACTACCGGCAGGGTGAGAGGAGGAGGGGGGGGGGGAGAGAACGGCCTGTACTACCGGCAGGGTGAGAGGAGGAGGGGGGGGGAGAGAGAACGGCCTGTACTACCGGCAGGGTGAGAGGAGGAGGGGGGGGGAGAGAGAACGGCCTGTACTACCGGCAGGGTGAGAGGAGGAGGGGGGGGGGAGAGAACGGCCTGTACTACCGGCAGGGTGAGAGGAGGAGGGGGGGGGGAGAGAACGGCCTGTACTACCGGCAGGGTGAGAGGAGGAGGGGGGGGGGGGGAGAGAACGGCCTGTACTACCGGCAGGGTGAGAGGAGGAGGGGGGGGGGGAGAGAACGGCCTGTACTACCGGCAGGGTGAGAGGAGGAGGGGGGGGGGGAGAGAACGGCCTGTACTACCGGCAGGGTGAGAGGAGGAGGGGGGGGGAGAGAACGGCCTGTACTACCGGCAGGGTGAGAGGAGGAGGGGGGGGGGGGAGAGAACGGCCTGTACTACCGGCAGGGTGAGAGGAGGAGGGGGGGGGGGGAGAGAACGGCCTGTACTACCGGCAGGGTGAGAGGAGGAGGGGGGGGGGGGGGAGAGAACGGCCTGTACTACCGGCAGGGTGAGAGGAGGAGGGGGGGGGGGGAGAGAACGGCCTGTACTACCGGCAGGGTGAGAGGAGGAGGGGGGGGGAGAGAGAACGGCCTGTACTACCGGCAGGGTGAGAGGGGGGGGGGGAGAGAACGGCCTGTACTACCGGCAGGGGGGGGGGGGGAGAGAACGGCCTGTACTACCGGCAGGGTGAGAGGAGGGGGGGGAGAGAACGGCCTGTACTACCGGCAGGGTGAGAGGAGGGGGGGGGGAGAGAACGGCCTGTACTACCGGCAGGGTGAGAGGGGGGGGGGGGAGAACGGCCCGTACTACCGGCAGGGTGAGAGGGGGGGGGGGGAGAACGGCCTGTACTACCGGCAGGGTGAGAGGGGGGGGGGGGGAGAACGGCCCGTACTACCGGCAGGGTGAGAGGGGGGGGGGGGAGAACGGCCCGTACTACCGGCAGGGTGAGAGGGGGGGGGGGGGAGAACGGCCCGTACTACCGGCAGGGTGAGAGGGGGGGGGGGGGGAGAATGGCCCGTACTACCGGCAGGGTGAGGGGGGGGGGAGAACGGCCCGTACTACCGGCAGGGTGAGGGGGGGGGGGAGAACGGCCCGTACTACCGGCAGGGTGAGGGGGGGGAGAGAACGGCCCGTACTACCGGCAGGGTGAGGGGGGGAGAGAACGGCCCGTACTACCGGCAGGGTGAGGGGGGGGGGGGGAAGAACGGCCCGTACTACCGGCAGGGTGAGGGGGGGGGAAGAACGGCCCGTACTACCGGCAGGGTGAGGGGGGGGGGGGGGGGGGAGAACGGCCCGTACTACCGGCAGGGTGAGAGGAGGCCAATAGTGTGAGATTGGGACGCACTGCACTACCAGCAGGGTGAGAGGAAACGTCTAGAGAAGGGATTGTGGCGAGAGCTATTCTCATGTGGCAGGATTCTAGCTGCTGCCTTCCAATGTGTCACTGTTTCTCTCTGTTGTCAGGTATGGGAGGACAGAACGGGGGGACCCCTGATTATTCGGCACATTACCCCATGTGGTGAGTCCAGGGGGATCTTGGGTGTGAAATTATGCAATAATTAAGCAACTCCATTTAATTAAATTGGAGATGACCATGTTCTCGGGGGGGGTGTATCCATCTCCCCTTCTCTCTGGTGCTCTCTGAGGAAGGGGGGGGGGGGGGTTCTTATCTTTCCTCCAGTGCTCTTGGAGGTTGCCACCCCTCAGCTCCCCTTCTCTCTGGGGGGGGGGGGCTGGCTTCCTCCTATCTCCCCTTCCCTCCGGTTATTGCAGCGGGCCCCGGTGTCTGTTGAGAAGGGTGTCCACCTTCTCCCACATCTCCTCTTCCCGCTGTGTTCTTGGGGCGCCCTATCATCTCCCCTTCCCTCCGGTTATTGCAGTGGGATCCCCCCCCCCTCAACCCTTCCCTCCGGTGCCCTCGGGGTCCTGGTATCTGTTGAGGGGTCCCCGCCTTCAGATGATGCTCTTTATTTTGCAGGGAGAGCGCCAGCACAGAGTCCCTAAAGACGCACCAAGATTGAGTGACGGCAGAAATCAAGATGGCTCGGGATCCACAACTCCACCGCTACATGTGATCTTCTGTCCAATCACAGACTGCGAGGGCGCGGTCCTCACCAGGACGTGTATATTATTGCCGGGGGAGCCGGGCTGCACTATGTTGGATGTATATTTGGGGGTGCCCCCTTTGCCTTAGTTTTGGAGCGACCAATGACTGTGGCCTTTTTTTTTCTTTTCCACCTAGTGACTTCATGTCTCAGGTGGAGTTACTGCAGAAGATTCTGCCTCCGGGACCCTTACTGCAGAGGGCGGCGCTTGCTGTGAATGTGTGGCGCTCTGGTCTGGCGTCTGTAGGGGAGGCTCCTGCAGCTTCTAAAGAACTGATACATTGTAACAAACCCTCAGCTGTTGGATGTATATAATGAATGTAATTTCTATACAGCAACAATAAATCCAAACCTGAGGCCATTGCACATCTGTAACTCTGTAACCGCATCCTGCCCGACAGAGAGAAGTGGTGTTGGTCATGTGACTCGCCTGAGAATCAGTCGCCGTGTAGCCTGTGCCAAAAGGGAATGGATCTGAGATTACAGAATAATCAAATATGACTGGAAATGATCCCGTGACTCATTCTGTGTACGGCGATCTTCTGTTAGCCGGCTTTGTGCAGGGAGGGGAAGGGGTGAGCTGTGACATCACCTATTGATATTTATGGAAGAGCTATAATATCACCTATTGATCTCTATGGGAGAGTTGTGGGCATTCTTTATACATAGAGGACAGGGGGTGAGCTGTGAAATCACCTATTGACCACTATGGAAAACATGTAAACGGGCTCTGGGAGGGGGCGAATTGTGACATCACCTATTGACTTCTATGGGAGAATGTTGTGGACTGGATCTGTGCAGTGAGGGGAGGTGAGCTGTGATATCACCTATAGTAAAGAAAATAATTCCCTTGCTGATTTTGTAAGTTTGCCCACTGACAAAGACATGAACAGTCTATAATATTAAGGGTTAGGTTAATTTTAACAGAGAATATCCAAAATAAAATCCAGAAAATCACATTGTATAAATTATATGAATTTATTTGCATTTTGTAGAGAGAAATAAGTATTTGATCCCTTTGGCAAACAGGACTTATTCCTTGTGGCATAACGCTTGTTGGCAGCACAGCAGTCAGACATTTCTTGTAGTTGATGAGGAAATTTGCTCCACTCCTGTTTGCAAATTATTAAGATTTTGAGGCTGTCGTTTGGCAACTTGGAACTTCAGCTCTCTCCATATGTTTTCTATGGGATTAAGGTCTGGAGACCGGCTAGGCCACTCCATGGCCTTAATGTGCTTCTTTTTGAACCACTCCTTTGTTGCCTTGGCTGTATGTTTTGGGTCATTGTTGTGCTGGAAGACCCAGCCACAACCAATTAATGTCCTGGTGGAGGGAAGGAGGTTGTCACTCAGGATTTTACGGTACATGGCTCCATCCATTGTCCCATTGATGCGGTGAAATAGTCCTGTGTAATGATGAGCGAGTTTCGAACTACTCGGATTTGCGATACTCATAACGAGGACTGTCTAATATTCGCGTATCCATTCCGAATAGTGTGTGCAATACAAGTCAATGGGGAATACTCGCAATGTACCGTATTTTTCGGACCATAAGACGCACTCTTTTTCCCCCAAATGTTGGGGGAAAGTTGGGGGTGCGTCTTATGGTCTGACTATAGGGCCGCGGCTGGGAATGAGGGTGCTGCGGGTCATCGGGGGCACGAGCAGGCAGCAGCAGCGCCTGCCGTGACCACGTGGGCCCGCTCATTACATATGCACGCCCATCCTCCCGTCCATCTCTCGGCGCTGAAGCCGGCACTGACAGGTGGGCGGGAGGACGAGCGGGGACGCGCGCATAGCAAAGAGCCGGCCGCATGATCACCCCTGGCAATTACAGCCTGGAGTGATCATGTGCGGCTGTATTCACTGCCCCCCGCGCGTCATCATCAGCGCGGGGTGCAGTGAATCAGTACACTCACCCGTCCCCGTGTGTGGAGCCGCCCCCCTGCTGCACGCGATGTCTTCCTGTCTGTGCCGGTCAGCTGATCTGTGCCGGTCAGCTGATCTGTGCCGGTCAGCTGATCTGTGCCGGTCAGCTGATCTGTGCCGGTCAGCTGATCTGTGCCGGTCAGCTGATCTGTGCCGGTCAGCTGATCGGCAGACAGGAAGACATTGCGTGCTGCAGTGGAACGGCTCCACACACGCAGGTCAGCGTGCCAGAGAGGAAGATATGATCGGTGCTGCAGGGAGTGAGGAAAAGGTGAGTATAAACGTTTATTTTTTTCTCTGTGCTATAGGATACAGGCCATATACCAGGATGGTATATGAGCACGATGGGGGCATATAGCAGGATGGGAGTATGTGAACAGGCTGGATGGGGGGGGGGGTATGTGAACAGGCTGGATGGGGGGGGGGTATGTGAACAGGCTGGATGGGGGGGGGGGTATGTGAACAGGCTGGATGGGGGGGGGGGGTATGTGAACAGGCTGGATGGGGGGGGGTATGTGAACAGGCTGGATGGGGGGGGGGTATGTGAACAGGCTGGATGGGGGGGGGGGTATGTGAACAGGCTGGATGGGGGGGGGGGTATGTGAACAGGCTGGATGGGGGGGGGTATGTGAACAGGCTGGATGGGGGGGGTATGTGAACAGGCTGGATGGGGGGGGGTATGTGAACAGGCTGGATGGGGGGGGTATGTGAACAGGCTGGATGGGGGGGTATGTGAACAGGCTGGATGGGGGGGGGTATGTGAACAGGCTGGATGGGGGGGGGTATGTGAACAGGCTGGATGGGGGGGGGGTATGTGAACAGGCTGGATGGGGGGGGGGGTATGTGAACAGGCTGGATGGGGGGGGGGGTATGTGAACAGGCTGGATGGGGGGGGGGGTATGTGAACAGGCTGGATGGGGGGGGGGGGGTATGTGAACAGGCTGGATGGGGGTTTATAGCAGGATCATATACAAGGCAGGAGGATCATTACCAGGATGGGGTACCTTAGTAGAGAATTTGGGGACATTACCCCCATAACAGTGTCAGCAGCAGATCCTCACCCCATAACAGTGTGTCATGACCACATTTTTTGCTTAAAGTTTTATGTTCCCATTTTACTCCTCTAAAACCAGGGTGCGTCTTATAGTCCGGTGCGTCTTATAGTCCGAAAAATACGGTAACTAGTAACCCGAATGCCACACTATTTGTGCGAGTAGCGAATAGTGCGGCATTTGGGTTACTAGTTACATTGCGAGTATTCCCCATTGACTTGCATTGCACACAGTATTTGGAATGCATATGTGAGTATTAGACAATACTCGTTAAGAGTATTGTGAATCCGAGTATTTCGAAACTCGCTCATCATCAGTCCTGTGCCCTCAGCAGATAAACACCCCCAAAACATTGTTTCCACCTCCATGCCTGACAGTGGGGATGGTGTTCTGTGGGTTATAGGCAGCATTTCTCTTCCAAACACGGCTAGTTGAGTTAAGGCTGAAAAGCTCAATTTTTGTCTCATCTGACCACAGCACCTTCTCCCAATCACTCTCAGAATCATCCAGGTGTTCATTGGCAAACTTCAGACGGGCCGGCAGCACATGGGCCTTCTTCAGACGGGCCGGCAGCACATGGGCCTTCTTCAGACGGGCCGGCAGCACATGGGCCTTCTTCAGACGGGCCGGCAGCACATGGGCCTTCTTCAGACGGGCCGGCAGCACATGGGCCTTCTTCAGACGGGCCGGCAGCACATGGGCCTTCTTCAGACGGGCCGGCAGCACATGGGCCTTCTTCAGACGGGCCGGCAGCACATGGGCCTTCTTCAGACGGGCCGGCAGCACATGGGCCTTCTTCAGACGGGCCGGCAGCACATGGGCCTTCTTCAGACGGGCCGGCAGCACATGGGCCTTCTTCAGACGGGCCGGCAGCACATGGGCCTTCTTCAGACGGGCCGGCAGCACATGGGCCTTCTTCAGACGGGCCGGCAGCACATGGGCCTTCTTCAGACGGGCCGGCAGCACATGGGCCTTCTTCAGACGGGCCGGCAGCACATGGGCCTTCTTCAGACGGGCCGGCTGCACATGGGCCTTCTTCAGACGGGCCGGCTGCACATGGGCCTTCTTCAGACGGGCCGGCAGCACATGGGCCTTCTTCAGACGGGCCGGCAGCACATGGGCCTTCTTCAGACGGGCCGGCAGCACATGGGCCTTCTTCAGACGGGCCGGCAGCACATGGGCCTTCTTCAGACGGGCCGGCAGCACATGGGCCTTCTTCAGACGGGCCGGCAGCACATGGGCCTTCTTCAGACGGGCCGGCAGCACATGGGCCTTCTTCAGACGGGCCGGCAGCACATGGGCCTTTTTCAGACGGGCCGGCTGCACATGGGCCTTTTTCAGACGGGCCGGCTGCACATGGGCCTTCTTCAGACGGGCCGGCTGCACATGGGCCTTTTTCAGACGGGCCGGCTGCACATGGGCCTTTTTCAGACGGGCCGGCTGCACATGGGCCTTTTTCAGACGGGCCGGCTGCACATGGGCCTTTTTCAGACGGGCCGGCTGCACATGGGCCTTTTTCAGACGGGCCGGCTGCACATGGGCCTTTTTCAGACGGGCCGGCAGCACATGGGCCTTTTTCAGACGGGCCGGCAGCACATGGGACTTTTTCAGACGGGCCGGCTGCACATGGGCCTTCTTCAGACGGGCCGACTGCACATGGGCCTTCTTGAGCAGTGGGAGTTTGTGGGCACTATAGGATTTTAAGCCTAATTGAGTGTGTGGACAGGAGTCTTTTATACAGGTGACAATGTAAGACAGGTGTCTAATGCAGGTAATGAGCTGGTTAGGGGCGTCTAAGTGTCTGTAGGAGCCAGAACGCTTAATGGTTGGTAGAGGATCAAATACTTATTTCTCTCTCCAAAATGCAAATAAATTAATATAATTTATACAATGTGATTTTCTGCATTTTATTTTAGATATTCTCTCACTGTTAAAATTAACCTATCATATAAAATTATAGACTGTTCATGTCTGTCAGTGGGCAAACTTACAAAATCAGCAAGGGATGAAATAATTATTTCCTTCACTGTATTCACCACTATAAGAAAGAAAGGCACTGGCTCTGGGAGGGGGTGAGCTGTGACATTACCTATTGACGTCTATGGGAGAATGTTGTGAACTGCATATGTGCAGTGAGGGGAGGTGAGCTGCGATATTAACTATATTAGGGCTCATTCACATTACCATTCCGTTTGTCCTGGTCAGTTCCTGTATTTTGAGGACCCCCAACAGGACCATCTTTTCAATATATTTTGTGCAGGATCGGATGGCACACAGAAGCACATCCGTGTACATCCGATCCTATAAAAAAACACTTTGGATGCCGTATGCCTGTTCCGTTATTATGGAACATGTCCTATTCTGTTCCGTAATAACGGACCGTGAGTCAATAAAAGTAAATGGGCCCGCAAAATCCCTGGAAGCTATGCGGAAGCAGTTCCGTGTGACTTCCGTCGGTGCCCGTGCAGTCTGAGTACTGATCCCACTCCCACCCCGCGGCTGCTCGCACTGCAGTATCTCAGCATTTGCCCGCTCTGCAGTGCGAGCAGCCGCGGGGATGATAAGCGTTGCTGTCAGGTTAGTAAAGATCATTACCTGCTGTGATGAATTCCTGACGTCAGCGCTTGTCACTGACCACCGCGTTCTCACATCACCGTTCGCGGGCGGCCCGGTGACCTCACAGGCCGCTGACGAGAGGTGATCTGAGAACGTGGCGGGCATAGAAGTCAGTGACCAGCGCTGACATCAGGAGTACAGAGGTTTCCATCACTGCAGGTAATGTACCTCCTGAAGTCAGCGCTGGTCATGTCCTGCAATAACCTGGGCTGACCTCATGATGTTAGCTCAGGTCACTGCACTACTCTCCCAGCCAATGGGGAACATTCTCTTCTTCGTTGACTGGGACAGCAAGTATGGATTGTCGTGGGATTTTCACTGGACCAGATTTGTTCTTTCTTTTCAATAAATTGGTGAAAGAGGGAATATATTGGGGATTTTTTTTTTTTTTATTTATTACTGACTGGGTTGGTGATGTCAGGTATCTGATACACGCCGCAACATCACAAACCCCAGGGCTTGATGATAGGTGACATTACACATTTGGTATCAACCTCATATATTACCCCGTTTGCCACCGCACCAGGACAGCGGGATGAGCTGGGACAAAGCACCAAGATTGGCACATCCATTGGATGCGCCACTTCTGAGGCGGCTGTGGTCTGCTATTCTTAGGCTCGGGAGAGTCCAAGAACCGCGGACCTCCCTAGTCTGAGAATACCAGACCATAGCTGTCTGCTTTGCCTTGGCTAGTGATCCAATTTGGGTGGGGAGGGGGGACCCCATTTTTTTTTATGTAAATTAATTTAAAATAACAGCGTGGGGTGCCCTCTATTTTGGATTACCAGCCAAGGTGAAGTTTCCAGCTGTGGTGTGCAGGCTGCAGCAGTCTACAAAAAAATAGGGGGGACCCCATGTGGTTTGGTTTTTTTTTTTAATTATTTTTTAGCTAAATACAAGGCTAAGCACCCTTTAGTGCCACATGAAAGGCACTAAAGGGTGCAAGATTAAAAAATGCTGGGGAGTGGGACATTATGTCTCATCTATTATCTATCCCATTATTCATTCATCACTCTCTTTATCCCTCTGTCTCTTTATCTAGCTGCTTCCGTGTTTTGCAGTCCGCAAAAAATGGAAGGCACACGGCTTGTATACGGAACGGATGTCACACGGCTTGTATACGGAACGGATGTCACACGGCTTGTATACGGAACGGATGTCACACGGCTTGTATACGGAACGGATGTCACACGGCTTGTATACGGAACGGATGTCACACGGCTTGTATACGGAACGGATGTCACACGGCTTGTATACGGAACGGATGTCACACGGCTTGTATACAGAACGGATGTCACACGGCTTGTATACAGAACGGATGTCACACGGCTTGTATACAGAACGGATGTCACACGGATGCATCCGTGAAAACGTAACTGTCATGTGAATGTAGCCGTATTCTAAGATAGTGCACATGTTCTGTGAGGTTTGCGGTTTAATGGCAGGACATTAAGGCTGTGTGCCACAGTTCAGACCTTGCACTCTATGTAGACCGCCCCATGCTACCCCTTGTACAGTAGTAGTAGAGTGTGCGGGTATAGGCGGAGTCACACTGCACTCCCCCTATGTAAAGGATGGCTCCTCCCACCGTTCATAAACTCGTGATGACATCAAAACATGCAGGATGCAGATTTTATTGTTAGTGTTTACAAATAAGTGGCAGCCCCATGTAAGAAGCTGTAATCCACTGACAGTCCTATGTGATGGCGCTTTTCCAGTGTACACACAGAGAGATGATAATATTGGCGTATTAACCCATTCTGCAACTTTTAGTATAACTTTGGCACAGAATTAACTTCTATACCAATATCAATCACTAAAAGTAGATATTGTTTTTCAACCAAATATTTATACTACTTTATATATAAAAACCATGTACTTTATTAAAACAAATGCACATACATACATAGATTGTTTAAAATCAGGGAGGAAAGACAGGCTAATTGACCCTATTCTTTTCCTACCTTACAACAGGGGTCGGCGTCCTAATTAGAGAGACGCCCCCGTTCCACGACGACTGACCCTAGGTAATCCCTTCCTGCGTATTCAAAGTGTAGTCCCCTCAAGATTGATATACCCCAACAGTAGTAACACCACAGTGAGGAAAGAGGTGCTCAGTCAATAATGGCTAATTTGTCTGTATCACCAATATGACCACTGGGGATTGGGGGTATAAGGTCAGAAGCTGTCATTAAGTCTGTGTGCTCAGTATTAGATATAGAGAGTTAGATGTTAATAATCATATATTAAAGGAATGCCCAAGAATAATTTTGGCCGTATCAGAAAACTGCCCGACGCGTTTCGCCCTTTAGACAGTTGAGGGCTCATCAGGGGCTTTGTGATTGGGTCTTGAAGATTTTCTTTTGGCAATTCTGAAACAACACAGAATAGACACCCTCATTAGGCTCCAGGAGTAACTTCACTCAAATGAGTGTATGTTAGACCACTCATACTAACCCGTTGTAATGGACTCCTTTTTTCACTTTTAAAGAAAGGATGGTTGTGGTGTATGGGAGTATTGGCTCACTGGAGTTATGTCCCAAAGTTGTGTCAGATTAAGGACATATCCTGCATGGATATAAATAACTAATTAGTACCCGTCATTGATTAATATCCCTAACATACTGTGGTCAATAATTCTGGTTTATACCTCCTACATGGATGATTCTTTTGTGCAAGGTTTAGCACTGATGTGTCCGGAATATGGCTGAACTCTATCAAGGGGATAAGTCACATCTTATTATTCATGATATCAGTGCATGTCATTTATGAGCATGCTTAACAATAAAGATTGCATACTTAGTCTTAGGCGTTCCACTTTGTTGATATGCATCTGTCTAGCATAATAGCACGCATATCTAGGATATGTCCATCTATGGAACTAAAGGAAACACCCCATTGCGCATGCGCGATGATGTGGGAACTTTATCATGGAACCTTTAATCCATAAAGAGGGGAGGACAAAAAAAGATGCACCACACCCGGTCACATGATCGGGGAATGACGTGGTCTCAGTGCTGGCAACATGAGGAGGAGGAGACACAAGAAACGTAACGTCATTTCCGGTTTATGGCGCCAAACATGGCTTTAAATGGTGGATTCAGTGTAGTCAGGGGAGCGATCACTGAACATCAGACCTGGGACTCCCAATACAGACCGGAGGAGGTAGGACCCCTGAATATTATGTGTCAATGTGCACTACCATACAGGAATAGCGCTGTAATCTTGTGCTATAGATACCTATTGCAGTAGATTATTTCACTGCCCCCCGATTTTGGGACAATAATCAGATATTTGGCTGCTAATATAATTTTTTCTGTGTGTCTGCCGCCTTAAATATCGGGCATAGCAATCCTGCAACGTGTAATTTACTTGTAGGACCAAGAGCACGTTGATTATTATCTGTCAATACATAGGACAGTACTAAATTAATACAGGAATGTAATGTGCACTTTTATATTGAAACAGCACTATATATCTTATGTTATAGATACCTACTGCGGTGGATTTCTACACAGTCACCCCACTGTGGGACTGCTATCAGGTATATGGTTGCCATTACATATAATTTTGTGACCACTGTTTTAAATATCAGGCACAGCAATCCTGAAATATGTTATTCATATGCAGGACTATGAGTACGTTGGTCACTGTCTGTCAATATAGAGGACAGTATTAAATCAATGCATGACACCCGGGGGATCGCCAACCTGGAGGCATTGTTCTTTCTGAACTCAGGCAAGGTATTCCATGTAATTCTGCTATCTTGGAGCCCATGTATTACAGTATATGTTAGAGTATCAATATTTAGACCAAATGTGCTCCCTTCTCCCTCTACTGTAGGTTATTCTTTATGGTTGGCAAGCGTAGTGTGGTAATTATATAAATCACATCTAAGAGACAAGGACAGTACGGAGCCATAGAATTATGCTAGACAGATGCATATCAACAAAGTGGAACGCCTAAGACTAAGTATGCAATCTTTATTGTTAAGCATGCTCATAAATGACATGCACTGATATCATGAATAATAAGATGTGACTTATCCCCTTGATAGAGTTCAGCCATATTCCGGACACATCAGTGCTAAACCTTGCACAAAAGAATCATCCATGTAGGAGGTATAAACCAGAATTATTGACCACAGTATGTTAGGGATATTAATCAATGACGGGTACTAATTAGTTATTTATATCCATGCACGTCCTTAATCTGACACAACTTTGGGACATAACTCCAGTGAGCCAATACTCCCATACACCACAACCATCCTTTCTTTAAAAGTGAAAAAAGGAGTCCATTACAACGGGTTAGTATGAGTGGTCTAACATACACTCATTTGAGTGAAGTTACTCCTGGAGCCTAATGAGGGTGTCTATTCTGTGTTGTTTCAGAATTGCCAAAAGAAAATCTTCAAGACCCAATCACAAAGCCCCTGATGAGCCCTCAACTGTCTAAAGGGTGAAATGCGTCGGGCAGTTTTCTGATACGGCCAAAATTATTCTTGGGCATTCCTTTAATATATGATTATTAACATCTAATTCTCTATCTAATACTGAGCACACAGACTTAATGACAGCTTCTGACCTTATACCCCCAATCCCCAGTGGTCATATTGGTGATACAGACAAATTAGCCATTATTGACTGAGCACCTCTTTCCTCACTGTGGTGTTACTACTGTTGGGGTATATCAATCTTGAGGGGACTACACTTTGAATACGCAGGAAGGGATTACCTAGGGTCAGTCATCGTGGAACGGGGGCGTCTCTCTAATTAGGACGCCGACCCCTGTTGTGAGGTAGGAAAAGAATAGGGTCAATTATCCTGTCTTTCCTCCCTGATTTTAAACAATCTATGTATGTATGTGCATTTCTTATAATAAAGTACATGGTTTTTATATATAAAGTAGTATAAATATTTGGTTGAAAAACACAGAATTACCTTCCTAGTTTAGAGCCAGAACAGCACCAAGCGCTCAGTGTGATCTGTGCTGGGCCCTAATGCATAGTAACTAGAGAGGAGTGGACCCGGACTTTAAAGTTGTATTCGTACCGAACATGGACTTCACAAGTAATCGGTGTCCAAGCTCGGGTGCTTTATGTAACCTGAGCGAGCATCGCTGTGCTCGGGTACGCTCAGTGCTTGTCCCAGGGCAAGTTTCTTGCAGTGTTTGGCTCACAGTGGGGGTAAAAATCAGCATTATTGCATGTAGTGTGCACAAAAAAAAAAATGAAAAATCCCCCAAAGTGATTTTTTTTTATCAATACCTGCCTATCTGTAAGGAGCGCCGAATTTTAATCAGTAACGTCCAATGAGGTTCGGGTCTAGAAAACAAAACTAACTGAGGCCCCCTTCACACGTCCGTATTCACATGTCCTGGAGACATGGACACACGTAGACCCATTAAAATCAACGGGGCTGCGCACACATGCATATTTTCACATGGACCGTGTGGAGCATATGTGTGTCCGTGTGCTCCACACTTAGACATGTCCCGTTTTCTCCGGCAGCACAGGTGTCACACACTGATGTGATCAGTGTGACATGTACCGGAGAAAACACGTGTCTATAAAATAAAATGATATTTTATACACGCCTATCTCCAGCGCTGCTGTCTTTGGCCCTCCTGTCACTTGCTTCCGACCCCGCTCATTACATATGCACTGTACCAAGGACCGGAAGCAGCAGCAGAAGGGAGACCGCAGAGCAGAAGACATCAGCACCACAGACAGCAGCGCCAGGTACAGGCGAGTATAAAGTTCCTGTTCTCCGTATATTATCACGGAGAATATTCACGTGTCAGAATCACGGCACACGGAGGGCCATACGCACCTTTTACACGTCCGTACAAAACGTGTGTGGTTTTCAAGGACATGTGAAAGAGGCCTAAAGTCCGGCTGAACTTCGGTGGGAACTGAACCTTCCCCGGGTCCACTCATCTGTGAATAGTAACAGATCTGTAGTTGTGGGACCTGGACTGTCATCAGGTCACTGACCGCAAATGATGATACTAACAGGGAAGATCCAAGACAAAGGAGGGGTATAAAGAGGATGTCCAGTACTTAGACAACCCCTACTCATTCCCCTTGTTGCCCCCATAAAAATAAATAAGCCTATACTCACTTCCAGTGCGGTCGCGGTTCCAGCGATGTCTGAAGTAGTGTTCCTGGGGGGGCCACGTGACATTATGACATGTGGGCCCCAAGACCAATCAGTGCCAGCTTCTTTCACACCGCGCTCAACTGTCCGAAGGCCAGGTGAAGGAAGCTGTCACTGATTGGTTGCGGAGCCCGCATCATAATGTCACATGGACTTACGGGAATTCGGCCGCACCAGAGGCGAGTATAGGCTTATTTATTTTCTACAGGGGCCAACAAGGGGAACAAGTAGGGGTTGTAGTGGAGAACCCCTTTAAAGAAAAGTGAGGTTGTCGCCTGCCACAACCAATCAGGTCGCTGGGCTGATTCTCTAAGGGAAATGGTGTAAGCTTATTGATTTCTGGGGGCAACACCCCCACCAAAGAATGATACAGATGACGCTTTACATAGGACTGTACCTAGCCGCTTTGCTGGAGCTTGGAACAGTCTTCATCATCCACAGTGATTAGTCGGCAGAGTCCTACAAAATATAAGCTTGTGTGGAGCCGGGGCCCCTGGAATGGCTGACAGTATTGGCACGTTAGTCCCTGAGAAATTGTGAGGAATATAGCCCTGAATAGAGCAGGGCCTCAGAGAGGATGGGGGAGGGGATCCTGATCTTAGCGTTATTCAGGTGTTACTTTATACTATAATACTTTGACGGCAGAAATGGCATTTTGCAGGTGGCGCCGTCCACCATCTTTTTCCGAACATCGAGACGCAGTGCTGTTCCTGTTTTGGCGTACTCCGGCTCCACGTAGCCCATCGCCACGTTCACCCGTAAGGAGGGGGAGGGGCAACCGCTGGTCACTTCACCTGCAGAGAGGAAATAGTTAAAGAGGTTCTCTGACTTTTGTCTTCCTGCCTGGTCCAGACAGCTCCTGTGGCTTCTGGTGTCATCTCCTCCGCTCTGTGGATGAGGCGTCCCACGTCCTACTGGCTGACAGCCGGCTCCGTGCAGTGAGACAGCCCAATACTTCTGCCAACCCTCCCCCATGATACAGGACCTGCCCACATCAGCAGGGGCAGAGGACATTATTCCAGTGTGCATGGGACTCTCAGGGTTAAGAGCTCCTCCTCCAGCACGTCAGAGGTTACAGGCACTCCAGCAACAGAGCGGGAAGAAATCCACTATATCAGAAAACTGACCTGCAACTTCAATAAGTGTGAACAGGCGCCGACCCAAAAAAAACCTACACACGCATATCCAATGGGACTCAATAATATAAGGATTCACTGGTATTACATTACTGCTATAAGAATATTGGAAAAAGAAGAAATACATAGCTAATATGAAAAATGAGTAAAAAGACAAACATTGCATTACTGCTTTGGAAATATTGACAAATAGAGATTCTTAGTTTATGTATTACCCAATCCATGTGAGCCCGATAACCTTGACAAGGTGATCTCATATCGGGAACCTAACATTAAAATGCCTCTATGTGCAATTAAAAATCTGCATGTCTGGACAGATAGGTCCCTGGCTAAAAAGGATGGTGAACGCAAAAACTTGGCACTCTGGATCAACAGTAGTTTTTATTGTCAAATAACTACTGTTCATGTTCACCTTAATCCCGAGTGCCAAGTTTCTGCATTTACTGGCGATGGTATTGGACCCTACTTGTGCACCACTCCAGAAGTGCCGTGTGTATCTACTCATTAAAAAGGATGGTGGGCACACCCTGGCTATAGGGCGGAGTGCAAGGTCAGACTAAACGTACTACAAACTATATCAGAAATACAGAAGATAAGAATCTCTTTTTTTCAATATTTCCAAAGCAGTAATGCAAGGTCTATGCATTTTTACTCATTTTTCACATTAGCTACCGTGTTTTACCAAAAATAAGACCTCCCCCAACAGGAATTTTCAACATTTTCTGAGCAAGGCTTAAATATAAGTCCTACCCCAAAAGTAAGCCCTAGTCGTGGCTCAATAATGAAGTGTCCATGCAGCTAAAAAAAAAGTTAAAGAATACGCAGAACAGTTCATTATAGACAGAGGACTCCCCGCAATCATACTCACCAGCCGACGAGCGGGAGGCCCTGCAGATCTCACACAGTCTCACATCAGATCACACAGTCTCACATCAAATCACACAGTCTCACATCAAATCACACAGTCTCACATCAAATCACACAGTCTCACATCAAATCACACAGTCTCACATCAAATCACACAGTCTCACATCAAATCACACAGTCTCACATCAAATCACACAGTCTCACATCAAATCACACAGTCTCACATCAAATCACACAGTCTCACATCAAATCACACAGTCTCACATCAAATCACACAGTCTCACATCAAATCACACAGTCTCACATCAAATCACACAGTCTCACATCAAATCACACAGTCTCACATCAAATCACACAGTCTCACATCAAATCACACAGTCTCACATCAAATCACACAGTCTCACATCAAATCACACAGTCTCACATCAAATCACACAGTCTCACATCAGATCATACAGTCTCACATCAGATCATACAGTCTCACATCAGATCATACAGTCTCACATCAGATCACACACAGTTTCACATCAGATCACACACAGTTTCACATCAGATCACACAGTCTCACATCAGATCACACAGTCTCACATCAGATCACACAGTCTCACATCAAATCACACAGTCTCACATCAAATCACACAGTCTCACATCAGATCATACAGTCTCACATCAGATCATACAGTCTCACATCAGATCATACAGTCTCACATCAGATCACACACAGTTTCACATCAGATCACACACAGTTTCACATCAGATCACACAGTCTCACATCAGATCACACAGTCTCACATCAGATCACACAGTCTCACATCAGATCACACAGTCTCACATCAGATCACACAGTCTCACATCAGATCACACACACACACACACACCATCCAGCAATACCGATTTCTTCTGGCCGGCAGAACCCTGAGATGCAGTACGGTGGAGCGCAAGGACCTGCAGCTGCGGATCGAATGCTTACAGGACCTGCGATGGATGCATAACTTCCATCCCCCCCTGCGCATATGCATATTATATATATATATCTGACTGTTGGCCAGAAGCAGGGGAGGACCAATGTGCAGCATTCCTGCTAGGAGCGCCCACCGGGGATCACAGGATGACCTGGGAGCCACGCAGATGTCCAGGGTCTGGTAAGTATGAGTCTCCTGGGAAGGAAGGGGGTGTCTGCTTTTTTTTTTTTGGGGGGGGGGGGGTGTAACTTGCACCCAACCGTGTTTCTCCAAGAATAGGACCTACTCCAAAAATAAGCCCTAGTGCTTCTTGTTGTGGGGGTGGGGGGGTGTGGGGGAAAAAAAAAAAAAAAAAAAAAGTTTAAGACTGTTTTACTATTGGAAAAACAGTACATATTTTTCTCTTTTTTCCCACTATTCTTATAGCAGCAATGCAATGCCAATGTATCCTTATATTATTGAGTGCCACTGGATATGCTGTTGTGATTGTTTTTTCCGTTGGCGCCTGTTCACATTTGTGGAAGCTGCTGGTCAGTTTTCTGATGTAATGCATTTGTTCTGATCTAGCCCTCCGTCCTATAGCCAGGGTGTGCCCACCATCCTTTTCAGCCAGGGACCTATCCGCCCAGACACGCAGATTTTAATTGCACATAAAGGCATGCAATGTTAGTTTCCCAATATAATGAGATCACCTTGTCAAGGTTATCGGGCTCACATGGATTGGCCAATACATAAGCTAAGACTCTCTAATTGTCAATATTTCCAAAGCAGTATGCCTATGTCTTTTTACTCATTTTTCACATTAGCTATGTATTTCTCTTTTTTCAAATATTTTTATAGCAGTAATGCAATGCCCCATGTATTCTTGTATTATTGAGTGCCTTTGGATATGCTTTTGTAGTAAGAAAGCCACTATCATCACTAGGACATCAGCGGAAGCTGCGGAGATCGTGGTTGGCAGCCGCCCCATAAAGGGAAGGTTACAAAAGTCCCGCACTACCTCTATAATGGCAGGATCATAAGTGATGTAATGTGAACCTGCAGCCCTGGACTATCTAACCTGTACACCCAAACACCCCTCCCCCGTGGGCACTCACCGATGATGCGCCCCTCCAGGTTTAGGATTGGCGTGTGCTGCCGGGCAGGCGGCCCCGTAGACGTCAACCCAACACGTTTCCGTGTCACTTTTCCTTTAATCTGGGGCACAATGATGGAAGCTCCGGGGAAGTCCATGGCAGTTCTTCGGCGTTTCCCTATGAGAAGATGGGGGGGGGGGGGTGTCACACAGTGTTTAGCTTATGTCCCTACAATAACATTAATGGGTCCTCACCCACCGATCGTCCACACCAGAGTCGCCTCCACTGGGCTGGTGGTCTCATCAATGTCATTACCGTACAGACACAGGCCGGCCTCCAGCCGTAGACTGTCCCGGGCAGCCAGACCCGCCAGCTTCACCTCCCCGTTCTGCAGGAACCTGTCTGCCAATTCCACCACCCTGTTAGCAGGTACAGAGATCTGCAAGACATGGAAAATCATGATGGGTCACCACACACCGCTCCTGAAATACTCTGCACAGCTGGGAACCATGCTGTGTGTAACGGTCTGTGACTTCCCCATAAATCAGCATGCTCTACTTCGGATATCCTCTGTGCTGCTGGGAGCCCTGCCCACCTACCTCCACCCCGTCCTCCCCTGTGTACCCGCACCGGGTCACTCTGCAGCCAGAGATCCCAAACACAGAGGTGGTGACGCCGGTCATGAACGTCAACTTGGAGAGGTCATCACTCAGTCCGGCCTGGAGAACGTCAGCAGTGGCCGGTCCTGCAGGCAAAGAACAAGGATTCAAGCTCTCATCAGGCTCTGGATCCGCTGGATTCTTCTCCGCTTATGATCTGTGCAGGGAGGCATCATGTAACTGAGCACCAGCAAGGGGCGCTGCATGGTATCACCCCCACCGCATGTCATGGCGGCTGCACGATAACCGCAGAGAGACATCACCTTGTAGAGCCAGGAGAGCGCAGTCCACAGGCTCCAGCGCCACGTCGCGTCCGCGGAACTCCTGCAGCTTGTTCTGGCGGAGGCAAAAAGACACATGAGGCTCACAGTACGGAGGCTGCCACCACCAAGATGGAGGCCGTTACCTGCATGTGGGCAGAGTCTTTCTCAGCACAGCCGGCGTTGGACACAACATAGAGGTAACCGTCCGAGGTGTTATTCACAATGAGGTCATCAATAATCCCACCGCCATCATTAGTGAAGAGCGACAGCGACCCCTGCAGAAACCACAAATATCAGCAGCTGACAACCGCCTGTGCAGTGTGAGAGGTTGTCAGCCCCGCCCCCTGGTGATGACATCACTGATATAATGACGTGATCAGACATGAGACCAACACACGTTATGCTACAGCATCAGCTCCTCATCTATTACTGCTGACAACCAGGCTGTATACCATGTGTGAGGTTGTCAGCCCCGCCCCCTGGTGATGACATCACTGATATAATGACGTGATCAGACATGAGACCAACACACGTTATGCTACAGCATCAGCTCCTCATCTATTACTGCTGACAACCAGGCTGTATACCATGTGTGAGGTTGTCAGCCCCGCCCCCGGGTGATGACATCACTTACCTGGTTTGGCTTTAGTTCTGCGATGTCACCGACTACGAGACTTTCTATGAAAGCGATGCGATCTTTTCCGTGGATCCGGGTCTGTGAGGTAGAGACGCACAATGAGTCGGGCAGATATTACTGTGGCGCCATCTTCTGCTGCTCATTATCATTTACCTGGAGCATGTGAGAGACATCAAACAGCGAGCAGTGCAGGCGGGTGTGCAGGTGCGAGCTCACGTGGCTGTCCTTATACTGCACCGGGAGGCTCCAGCCCGCAAAATCCACCATCTTCCCACCATGGTCACGGTGAAAGTCATAGAGCGCGGTGCGGCGAGACCCCTCACCCTGCGGACGGGAGACACCGGGATAGAATCATGTTCTCCGCCTCATGTCACAGACCGAGGACAAACTCCACCCGGAGCAGAGGACCGACCTTTGTCACCAGCTAGAAAAAACGCTGCATGGAGACTGCCCCCTCTCATCCTCCGCCACCCTCCCCCTCATGGCCCACCTCTTAGGCTACATTCACACTTTCGTTATTTTAAATCCGTCAGGTCAGTCGCTGCGCCGCAACAACGGATCCGTCATTTTTTCTTACATGTCAACTGACAACGAAAAACTGATCTGTCGTGTCCGTTACATCCGCTGTGCGTCCATTTTTTACGGATCTGTTGTGATCCATTTGTGTTTGGGACAGCCCAACAGGGGTGCCAAACATGCTGGGCACGCTCAGTAGAGCATGACGGAATCCAGCACCAAAGACATCCATTACAGCTTGCGACGGAATCCTGCGGCGTGCGGTTTTTTGCCACTCAAAAAAACATATTGTGCGTTCACACCACCAGATGGTCAGTCATTCCACAGTGGAACCATCGCGCGGTGGATGTAACGCAGGACCATCAATCGCAATCCGTCATTAATACAAGTCTATGGGGAAAAAAATGGAATCCTGCAAAATATTTTGCAGGATACTGTAATTCCTCAAGGCGACAGATTGTGACTGATGCAAAACAACGCAAGTGTGAATGTAGCCTTACACACTTCCCTCTCAAACCCACCCTCCCAGCAGACGCCCCCTCTCACCCCCAACCCCCTCACCTCCCCCCAGAGGACCCCATCTCACCCCTGCTCTCCCCCCACGGCAGACCCCAATGTCAACCCCCTCTCCAATAAAGACCCTCTCTTACCCCTGTCTTACCCCCAGGGCGGACCCTCTCACCCCTACCCCCCCAATAAAGACCACATCTCACCTCTGCCCTCTCCTCAGGGCAGACTCCAACACATCCCCCCCCCAGTGGACCCCCTCTCACCCCTGTCCTTCAATAAAGACCCCCTCTCACCCCTGCCCTCCCCTCCCCCGTGGACCCCCTCTCATCCCTGTCCTTCAATAAAGACCACCTCTCATCCCCTGCCCGCCCCCCAGGGCAGACCCCCACACCCTCCACAGTGGACCCCTCTCACCCCTGCCCTCCCATCAGTAAAGACCACCTCTCACTCCTGCCCTCACCCTCTGGGGCGGACCTCTTCCTCTCCCTCCAAGCGGGCCCCACACCGAGCAGACCCCCTCTCAGCGCCCAGCGACCCACTCCCGAGAACGACCCCCCTCTCCCCAGAAAAACTCCTTCACCCCTCTAATATGTCTCCCGAGCGGCCTCAGAAGCCGCAGCGCATCACGGTACCTGGCTCCCGCTGTAGCTCCGCTCCTGCACACCGGACCCCCTCAACCGCGCAGTGATCGCCCGCAGCCAGCGCATCGCGTCCGCTCACGGTAACCTGTGCTGGTGAGAGCGGAGTACACACAGAACACACCTCCATCTCCAAGAACGCATGCGCAGAATACGCGCCCCTGTCAGCAGCCAATGGACTACATTCAGCCCGTAGTTGGAACTGCGCATGCGTGAGATGTCAGCCAGCTGCCAAAAATGTATGATCACTAGATTGGTGTTGCCCCCTTTGAGAGGATGACGTCATAAGAGGCGGGACCTTCTCCAGCAGAACGGACAAGCAACACAGTGGCTGTGGAGAAACCAGAGGACCGAGCAGAGATCACACAGGGGACCTAGGGGCCGCGCAGAGATCGCACAGGGGACCTAGGGGCCGCGCAGAGATCGCACAGGGGACCGAGGGGCCGCGCAGAGATCGCACAGGGGACCTAGGGGCCGCGCAGAGATCGCACAGGGAACTGAGGGGCCGCGCAGAGATCGCACAGGGGACCGAGGGGCCGCGCAGAGATCGCACAGGGGACCGAGGGGCCGCGCAGAGATCACACAGGGGACCTAGGGGCCGCGCAGAGATCGCACAGGGGACCTAGGGGCCGCGCAGAGATCGCACAGGGGACCGAGGGGCCGCGCAGAGATCACACAGGGGACCTAGGGGCCGCGCAGAGATCACACAGGGGACCGAGGGGCCGCACAGAGATCGCACAGGGGACCGAGGGGCCGCGCAGAGATCGCACAGGGGACCGAGGGGCCGCGCAGAGATCGCACAGGGGTCCGAGGGGCCGCGCAGAGATCGCACAGGGGACCGAGGGGCCGCGCAGAGATCGCACAGGGGACCGAGGGGCCGCGCAGAGATCGCACAGGGGACCGAGGGGCCGCGCAGAGATCGCACAGGGGACCGAGGGGTTATGGAATGGTGTGACGTTCTTTGCACACATACAGCTCGGTGTGAGGGATGTGAAGTGGTCTGGGGTCATGTTCCTCTACATGGGGTGCATCATGTTGGGTTGGGGGGCTGAACAGGGAAAGGGGTGCTTATGTGTGTGTGGTTGCATGTGTAAGGGGTAGTCGGACCCCTGGTAGTGAAGGAGCTGTTTTTCCCCCCCTGAAGACGCCACAGGAGTATGGTGGCACATTGTACAATGTTGTGTGTTATGTACGGTTCTCCCCCCCTAGGTGCCAGTGTAGTGAGTGGTTCCCCTGGTAACAGTGACAGGGAAGGAAGGGGCAGGGTAGCCTAGGAGGGAAGAGAAGGGGGGTTGGGCTCTGAATGCAGGGCAGTGTGCTGTGAGATGTAACATGGGAGAGAGCTGAGGAGAAGTGACGGGGCAGAGTGCAGGAGTGGGTGCTGTGGCAGTGGAGCGGAGAAGTTGGAGCTAATCCGGAGCCGGTAGTGAGTACTGGAGCCGTCCCCTAGTTCAATACAAATCCCTGGGAAAGGGCTGGACTATAATCGGGATAGGAGTACCACTGCTAGGGGGATAACAATTGGCCCCTGCAGGCAAAGGAAAGTGCCCGTAGAGAAAAAGGAAACCGTTTTTGTAGAAAAGGACCTGTAACTTGTAACGTACTAAAGTAAACCTGCTGCAAACAGAAAGATGGAAGCTTTGTTTAATAAATCGGTGTTTGGTTTATCTGCTGCCTGCAATTGTCTCTTTCCTGAAAGTGAAGAAGGAGCTGGAGAGCACAGAAAGAACGCTGTCATGAATGGGCCCCATGCATCCACACTCTGCCCCAACAACACACCTGCTTTGCAAGTGACGGCCGGGCCGGGGTTTAGCCTGCGGCCCACAAGGCGAGGGGACCTGACTACACCCCCTGAGGCGCCCCCTGCCCCCGTTACATTTTGGCGTAGTCGGCAGGATCAAGCCCGCAGAAGAGAAACCCCAAGCAGAGACCAAGTGGTGCCTGATGTACTGAACAGGCCACAAGATGGCGGCAAGATGGCGGCCGTCCTCATGGATTTAGTGAAGGCGCGAAAAGTGGGCGCCAAATGAAAAGCGCTGGGCTGGCCTGTAAGGAAGAAGCCCGGAGTGCACCGCCCAAAGAGGGGAGGTGCTTGCCCCGAGATACTGCAGTGGTCTAGAGACGTGGGCGGTGCCGCAAGAAAGAAGAGGCGTCGCAAACGCTGTGCCGACCTGGTGGGTGAGGCCGGGGGCGAAGTATGGGCAGAAGCGGGAAAAGAAGAACCACCTCCACCCTCCCCGGCGCCATTGCAATCCCAGCAGCAGAAGCAACAGTTCCAGTTACCTGCGCTAAACAGAATGGAGGCCAGGACAGACAAGCAAGCCGTAGCGGGCGCGCTGGTGCCCGTAGGACGCAGAAGAGAACGTCCAATGGAGAGCTCGGTGGGAGAGTTACCCACCATCACGTTGCCGGCAAGCATGATACCGGCCGTGACTGGAGTCTCGGAGAAACCAGCAAAGGTCACGTTTTTTACCTCATGGGATGCCGTTACTGGGGAAACGACGACGGAAGTCCGGGCCACCTACAAGTCCCGGCTGACTCTGGGGAGCGGGCCACCAGGAGCATCCGTACAGATTCCGAAGGCGCCCGCGTCTGTTAAGGTAGGCCCTCTGCCCCCCTCAGGAGTTAAGACCCTGTACTGGCTAGATATCCCAGAACCAGAGGTAATCGTCCGGAAGAGAGTGATTTGTTTGCCGTTTAAAATCGGTACTGTTGAAAGCCGGTGAATGTTTCCAGTTACAGTAACGTTAAAAGTACTGAACCCGGGAGGAGCTTAATGCAGAACTGTGCGTGGACTCCTTCCGTGACTCTTAAGAAGGAATCTTGGTGTCTTGTTGTTTTCTGCCCAACCAAAGACCGGGAGCGCTTGGAAATAGCCTCCGGGCAGAAGGTCAGCTAAGACCGGGAGTGCTTGAGGAGGGCCTCCGGGCAGATGTGCGACTAAGACCGGGAGCTTCCCTGGAGGGACTCCGGGCACCAAACTTGTGTGCCAGTCTGTGTGTTTTCTTACATGTGTTGTTTTTCAGGTACGAACCTCGCCAGGAGGCTGAGGTTAAAGAGGGGAGGAATGTAAGGGGTAGTCGGACCCCTGGTAGTGAAGGAGCTGTTTTTCCCCCCCCTGAAGACGCCACAGGAGTATGGTGGCACATTGTACAATGTTGTGTGTTATGTACGGTTCTTCCCCCCCTAGGTGCCAGTGTAGTGAGTGGTTCCCCTGGTAACAGTGACAGAGAAGGAAGGGGCAGGGTAGCCTAGGAGGGAAGAGAAGGGGGGTTGGGCTCTGAATGCAGGGCAGTGTGCTGTGAGATGTAACAGGAGAGTGAGCTGAGGAGAAGTGCCGGGGCAGAGTGCAGGAGTGGGTGCTGTGGCAGTGGAGCGGAGAAGTTGGAGCTAATCCGGAGCCGGTAGTGAGTACTGGAGCCGTCCCCTAGTTCAATACAAATCCCTGGGAAAGGGCTGGACTATAATCGGGATAGGAGTACCACTGCTAGGGGGATAACAATTGGCCCCTGCAGGCAAAGGAAAGTGCCCATAGAGAAAAAGGAAACCGTTTTTGTAGAAAAGGACCTGTAACTTGTAACGTACTAAAGTAAACCTGCTGCAAACAGAAAGATGGAAGCTTTGTTTAATAAATCGGTGTTTGGTTTATCTGCTGCCTGCAATTGTCTCTTTCCTGAAAGTGAAGAAGGAGCTGGAGAGCACAGAAAGAACGCTGTCATGAATGGGCCCCATGCATCCACACTCTGCCCCAACAACACACCTGCTTTGCAAGTGACGGCCGGGCCGGGGTTTAGCCTGCGGCCCACAAGGCGAGGGGACCTGACTACACCCCCTGAGGCGCCCCCTGCCCCCGTTACACATGGGGAAGGGGATGATGTTTCACTTACATTATGCTGTGCAGTAAGGCTACTTTCACACTTGCGTTGGACGGGATCCGTTGCTATCCGCAGCCTTGAGGAATTACGGTAACCGTTACAGGAAACCGTTATATTCCTCATAGACTTCTATTAGCTACGGATAGCAACGGATGGTCTTGCATTGCATCGCAACGCATCAGTTGTTTTGACGCTGACCGTCAGTGAGCGTCGGGCGGATGGAACGCTGCATGTAGCGTTTTTCTGCACTTGGCGGAGTGTCAAAAAACGCAACCTGCAGGATTCCGTCGGCGTCCGTTGTTTTTATAATGGACGCCTATGGTGGCGGATTCCGTTAGAATCCGTCATTTGACGGATTCCGTTAACGCAGCTGTCTTTACACAACTGCGCATGCTCAGATGTGTAAAGTCAAGGAAAGAAACCTACAACGGATTGCGTTATTTTGTACGATCTGTAGCATGCGTTGTGCCACTATATGCAACGCATCCGTTGCATGCGTCACACAACGCAATGCTACGGATCCCATCCAACGCAAGTGTGAAACTAGGCTAAGTTCACATTTCCGTTGTTTTGCATCAGTCACATGTGTTGCTTGACGCATGTGACTGATGCGTTGTACAACGGTGACAATGAAAAGAATTTCTGTCGGACTCCGTTGTGTGCGGGGGGCGGAGCTGAGGACGTCAGTGCCGCGGTCTGCATGGCTGGGGACAGGTGAGTTTGTGTGTGTCTGTCTACATGAGGAGTGCGGGAGGGGGCGGAGCCGTGGAGCTGAGGACGTCAGTGCCGCGGGGACTGCAGGGCTGGGGACGTGTGAGTGTGTACACATGCGGAGTGCGGGAGGGGGCAGAGCCGAGTGGTGAAGTGTCAGCCTCCTTGCACACTGTAACCAGGGTAAATATCGGGTAACTAAAAGCAAAGCACTTTTTGCTTGGTTACCCGATATTTATCTTGGATACCAGCGTACACCGCTTAGCGCGGGCTCCCTGCACCCGTAACCACTGCAAATATCGGGTAACTAACCAAAGCGCATTGCTTGGTTACCCGATGTTTATCCTGGTTACGGGGGCGGGGAGCCAGAGAGCGCATGCGCAGCGAAATCCTACGGATCGCGCTGCTCAAAAAACGTTACAGGCTGCGTTGCTCCCGCCCGGCGGTCAGTTAAAAAATGACTGACTGCGACGCAGCGGATGCAACGCAGCATCATCAGTCACAATCCGTCACTAATAGAAGCCTATGGGGAAAAACAGGATTCCTGCAAAATATTTTGCAGGATACCGTAACTCCTCAAGGCTACGGATTGTGACTGATGCAAAACAACGGAAGTGTGAACTTAGCCTTAAATGTGTATTTGCATTAGGCTGAGGGGAGGGGGGGGAGGGTGTGTGACCCGCTGCAGTGACCTGGGGTGACCTCATGAGGTCATCACCATTCACTACATTGATTCTCACATAGCAGTGTGTGAGCCTGCAGTGACTGCTCTCCCTGCCAATGCGGAAAGTTCTGTTCTTCATTCTCTGGGACAGGGAGTCATGGAACCCCCTCTTTGGATTACATCAGACTGTGGGTTAGAGTTTTTGTAGGGGAATAAATTGGTGAATGAGAGTGTCTCTTATCTTTAATCATTTTCTCTTTTTAAGTTACCTTTTGGGGAATGTCCATGTGTATAGATTACGGCCAACTTTATTTTTTCAAATTTTTTTAATAAATTGGTGAACAAAGGCAGCAGTCAGGAGGTGTTTGTTCAAATATTTTTTTTTAATATTTCTACTCGATTAGTAATGGGGGTGTAGGCTAGACTCTCACCCATTACTAATACCAGAGCTTAATGCCAGCTGGAAACTCACAGCTGGCATCACTCATATTACCCCATTTCCTACCGCACCAGCGCAATGGGAAGAGCCGAGTACAGCACCAAATTTGGCACATCTAATAAATGCGCCACCTCTGGGGATGCTATTTTTAGACTGGGAAGAGCCAAAGAATCATGACCCTTCCCACCCTAAAATATCAGCCCCCAGTTGTCTGTTGTCCCATGGCTGGTTTTGGAAAATAGGGAAGGGGGGGGGGGGGGCTATGCCGGTTTTTTAATTACTTGTTTAATTTAAAAAAATCAGTGTGGGATTCCCTCTTTTTCAAAACCAGTCAAGGTACAGCTGAGGGTTGCAGCACAAAGCTGCTGCTGTACCTGTGTTGATTATGAAAATTGGAGGGGGACCCCACTTTTTTTCTCTAAAATTAGTCATTAATGTTGCTAAATATCTGTACAAGCTCTCTCTCTATCTATATCTATATATATAAATATATATATATATATATATATATATATTTCATTTTTCTTGCTTTGCACATATACAAACAAAAAAACAATTACAGTAAGATCCGCTTTTTTTTTTTCACATGGATGCCATCCGTGTAATGTCCATATTTGATCCGTGCTGCCAGAAAAAAAAACAGATGTGTTAGGTGGGTGATTGGGTCGAAGAGTGGGATTTTCTCCCCTCAAGCAGTCTTTACTTGGGGGAGAGGTTTATTTTCCTTCTCTGGCAGCTGTAGATCCCTTTCCTGCTTCTTCCTTACCTCCTCAAGCAGCAAGACAGAAGATCCCGCTGCCTTCTATCGCCATTAGGCTGGAGTCACACTTGCGAGAGGCTCAAATCGCAAACCGCCCTCCGGACAGGAGCGTCTCAGCTGCATAGAAATACATGCAGCCGACCCGCTCCTGTCCGGAGAATGTGTGGCCGTGCCGGGTGATGCGATGCGAGTCTCTCGCAAGTGTGACTCCGGCCTTAGGAGTATTGTGGTTTCACACTCACAGTGGAGTATCTTTGGCCAAGGAGGAGTACGTAACTTGCAGTAATGAAAATCTATAGTACATAGGTATACACGATACTAAGATCCCATTAATTATTTTATAGCAATTATGTAAGCATGAGTATAGAGAAGTTGTTTTCACGGGACAACCCCTTTATCAACCATCCTGCAGAACGTGGCACTTTTACCTCTTGCAGTTGCACACTCCCTATGCTCTGTCCGCTCCAACAGGTCCTTTTTGATTTTCTCTACATTATTTCTTTACAGAGAATATCTTTGGATGCTCGCACATTCCATCATGCATACCTTCTTGCATAGATGTAAGTCCCCTGAGTGGTCCTTCCTTTCCTCTTTATAGCATCCCCTTTGTTTTATGCATTACATCCTTGTGTACATTTCCGGCTGGTCATAGTGCATCAGGATTAGGTTGGGAATATACATTACCCACGGATCGGGGCGAAGCCAAAAAAGGATGACAATGCCGGAAAGTGAGTATAAGAATGGGGGCAGGGAATTTGGCTTTAAAGCACCACTAAAGCCATGAAAAAAATGCTGGAGTCGTGCTTTAAGCTTCGATTAAGAATAAAACCTCTGAGCTGCCAGATTGGACGGAAGCCCAGGTGGGTCAGTTCCATTCTGTGAGTCACTCACAGCCATTGTGAAGGCACCATTATAGTTAATGGGGCGGTCAGGCACCGGTAGTCATGGCACTGCCAAAGTTTTGTGGACACACTCCATAACTGATGGCGGGATCACTCCCAGACCCCGAGTATTCACCTCCTAATAATGTAACACAAGACATAGGCTCCAGTATCAGAAGGTTTATTTCTGGTGACTCCATGTAATCCCCTCAGTGTAGTCAGGGGATATAGTGTAAAGGGGCCCCAGGCAGGCTGTGGGGGGGAAGGGTCAGCTATTACATGCACAGTTCAATGAAGTCTGGTGACCCCAGAATGATGCCCCGAGGCCTCCCCACGAGTCCATAGTCAGAGAGAAGAGACCGCGACCCCCGGATGAGGTAGGAGGAGGGAAGCGCCGTTCATCACGGGCTTCCACAGAGAGCTTGTAAGCGTTACGTGTAGGAGAGCAGGTTTATATCGTAACATCCGTCCACCTGTGGAGACAATGACAGAGAAGAGCAGCTGAGTCTCTGAAACCACAGGATGCAAACAGTGAATGTTCACTGACAGCAAGCAGAGGAATCAATAAAAAGTGCTGCAATTGTCTATAGCAACCAGCAGACTTCTCCTCCTATCCGAGTCCCTTAGTGGTTGCTATGGATGACTCTACCCCTTCCAACAGTTTCTAACCCCCCCCCCCAGAACTTTATTCGGATGCAGAACCTGACCTATTGGATTCACCCATCCCCCTACACGGATCCCCTCTTGTCACCTGCCATACTCACATCGAACCTCCCGACTGCAGCTGTGCTCTGCGTGGAGCGCATCACCTCCGTCAGCACCCACATCCGCTGCACCTCACTGGACACACGCTCCGGATCCGGAAGACCCTGGAACAGAGGATACGATGAGTGAGCAGAGGACAGCTTCCAGAATCAGGGACATCTCACGTCCCCTGGGGACCCGCAGTAATGGACAAGTGCAGCCAAACAATCATCCAAAGGCCCAGCACCCAATCCGTTATGTGGTGGCTGTGGGCACCACGGACAATTGTGGTGTGTGTGGCGGAGGCAGGCGTCACGGCCGATCGTGCATTGACAGAGGCGGGCATCCCGGGCCATTGTGCAGCGGCGGGCGCCCCGGGGGCAACTGTGCAGTGGTGGGCGCCCCGGGGGCAACTGTGCAGTGGCAGAGGTGGGCGTCCCGGGCGACTGCAGTGGCGGAAAGTCTCAGACAATTTCATGGGCATCTCAAACGATTGCGCGGTGGCAGAGACGGGCGTCCTAACTGATTGGTGGTCAGTTTCTGCGTCTCAGTATAATACGATACAGTCGGCGATTAATGCAGCGCACAATTCATCAAACTCCTACATAGTCAATCTACCTGGATAGCGGCCTATGGTTGGTCCATTGCCATTTTTAGCCCTCACCTTGTGTAGCTTCTGGAGCTCCTGTCTGGGCGGCAGATGAGACAACCACCAGGAACACTGCTTCTGTGGACTCTGGAAGGAGGAGGGTAATATGCATTAGGACAAGCATGTTGGAATTATTTCCAGTAGATGGTTTCAGGTGTCCCCTCCCCCAATGGGCCTGAGAGAGGAAAACGCTTCAGGACAGTAAAACATCAGCGGTGCCAGGAGCCACGCAAGAATCATGGCTGACAGGTGCATGCAGAGATTAGATGGGATCACCGTGTACGGTTGTGTCATGGCGCCACGTCTCAGGCCCTGGACGGCGGCATTTCTCCGGACACTATTGTAGGGAAGCATCATCGCTCTGCTATGGACGCCTTACCTGCCTACCAGGGGGATTGATCTGTAATTCCTCCAGGGTAAATGACAGCCAGACGGGTGACGGCTGCCGCAGGATGAATCGGATGCAAGTCACGTTGTCTGCGTCACACAACATCTGCAGGGTCAGAGACAATGTCAGCCGGCGACCGGAACCACCCGGTGATCACATGACCAATGGAACAGCACAACTACTCCTCCCATCCTATAACTCAATAGCTCATTAATGATATTGGATGATGTCACATGTCAGAACCATCAGGGGTTAACAGCAATCACTTGCACAGATGTCACTAACCGCTGCTGCATGAGGATTTCTGGTGCAGTGAAGAGTGCGACCACCAGGGGCAGCAGAGAACCCAACACTACGCTATACAGAGATATTGGTGGGATCCATGCAGTGCCACCCCCCCAGCCATATACAACCACACAGTGACGTAGTCACCTGCTGTCTGTACAGAGACACGTAGTCCTGGGACCCCTCCTCCATGTGGGGGTTCGGCATTAGAGGCAGGTTCCGGACACACGTCCGCCAGGTCTTGCTCTTCCTAGAGGCTGCCGGTCGCTGCCGCTGCTGTATTTTTACAGTGAGGAAAGCGGTGTAGAAATTCCTGAAGGAAATCTCCTCGACCTGAGAGGAAAGAGAATCAGGCACTGTACAGGAAAAACATGGGGGTGACAGAGGACGGCCGGGGACACACGACGGGGACCACAGACCTGTGCGGTCGCACGGCGGGGACCACAGACCAGTGCGGTCGCACGGCGGGGACCACAGACCTGTGCGGTCGCACGGCGGGGACCACAGACCTGTGCGGTCGCACGGCGGGGACCACAGACCTGTGCGGTCGCACGGCGGGGACCACAGACCTGTGCGGTCGCACGGCGGGGACCACAGACCTGTGCGGTCGCACGGCGGGGACCACAGACCTGTGCGGTCGCACGGCGGGGACCACAGACCTGTGCGGTCGCACGGCGGGGACCACAGACCTGTGCGGTCGCACGGCGGGGACCACAGACGGGACCACAGACCTGTGCGGTCGCACGGCGGGGACCACAGACGGGACCACAGACCTGCGCGGTCGCACGGCGGGGACCACAGACCTGCGCGGTCGCACGGCGGGGACCACAGACCTGCGCGGTCGCACGGCGGGGACCACAGACCTGCGCGGTCGCACGGCGGGGACCACAGACCTGCGCGGTCGCACGGCGGGGACCACAGACCTGCGCGGTCGCACGGCGGGGGCCACAGACCTGAGCGGTCGCACGGCGGGGGCCACAGACCTGAGCGGTCGCACGATGGGGACCACAGACCTGTGCAGTCACACGACGAGGAGGGTAGTGACAGAGGACGGGACACTGCGCTGTGCCATGACCCGGGGGTGACACTCACTCTGAGGGGCTGAGCGGAGGGGAAGGTGACATCGATGACGCTGACTCCCGGCTCTGACCTCCCGTCTCCCACCTGCAGCGGCACCGGCGCTCGGACACTGCACGGAGCGGCCTCCTGGGCCATGATGCTATAAGACAAGACAGAAGGATGACAGCCCCCGGCGGAGAGGGCGGGACACCACAGGTCACATGACCTCAGCAGGACACAGGAGGGGCTGTGCGCTCCCGTAGCTCAGGCGGTAGTGGCCCCATTGCCCTCGGGGCCCTGTGAACCTCTCTCACGGTGTGAGTCCCCCCCCAGGCTCTCACCCGGGATCCCCGCAGAACACCCCCTGTACTCACCTCCTTCACTCCTTCTTTGTGGCATCACATTCCCTCATCAAATATGGCGGCGGCTGCGCTTTCCTCAGAAGCATGGCCGCTACATGTCACGTGACCTAGCGTCTCCAACTCTCCATGGAGATAGAGGGGCGGGGCACGTCACATGCTAAAAGTGTCATGTATGCCCCGCCCCAAATAGTGGGAGAACCAATCAGTGAAATCTGGAGGAACCACTGTATCTGGGGCAGGGGTGACAGTTGGAGTCGTCGTTCCCCCCCGGACGTGTGTAGTGATGGCCGCGACTCAGGCAAGTTCCTCTCTACTTCCGGGTTTGGTTTGGGGGCCCGGCTCCTGGGGGCCACAGGGTTAATGCAGAGCAATGAGCAGAGATACAGCTCCTGCCCGGAGTCCAAAAGCTGATGAGCTTCATAAGGGGACTATAAGGGCCAGCATGTCCTCGGAGGTGGGGAGGACTATATATCTCACTGTGTCCACATCTCAGGGCGTGGTGGTCTCACTGGGAGGTGGGCTCGTGGTGCGGCCCCCCAGGCGCTCCTCGGAGGGCGGCTCCCGAGATCTCTCCACCCTCCAGTGTGCGACCCATCCAGAGAGCACGGACTCCGCCCTCTATATGAGGTGACCTCCATCATGGCCGCCCCAGAAGGCGCCACCTCCTATTGTCCTCCCTGCGCGGTTCTTCTGACATTTTATACCCTGTTTTTTTCCAGCTGATGAATAAAGCGAAGGATGTGGCCGCGCTGTACTGCCATCTCTGCCACTTCCCATCTCTGTCCAGTGCGTCCATCGGACCCGAGGTCACCACACAATATGGCGGAAAGTACAGCAACATCTACACAGGTCAGCCAGGCCCCGCCCCCTAGGGGGCCGCATTCACTGAGGCGTCCAATCAGGGAACATTTGGCAGCTTTATACTGGACGATGACCTCAACAACATCCCTGCTTGCTGTCAGTGACTGGAACCATTCAGGTCCTAGAGTTGGTAACACTGTGTCTAGTCACTGATCTGAACTCCTGCACTGATACAAACTAACATATCCTCAGCCACGAGTAAGACCAGTGCGGGATTGTTTCTATTCACTGGCAAAAAGCAGAGATACTGAAATCATAGGTAACTGAGGCTTCTGGACGCTCCTGTGCTGTCTGATCACCCAGCAGTGTCAGGACGGGAAGTGTGGTCGCCATTATCCTCAGCAAGTGACATGCCCTGTGACAGCCATGCTGGCTGCCCCCAGAACCAGATATGTCTGGCTAGTAAGGTAAAGACATGGCTGACACAGGGGGTGTCGCATTCTATGGGGGCATCCTCTGTGTGGAGCGAGGCCCCCTCTGATGTGATTGAGCTCTGCTTCTTCTCTTGTAGAATGGTCCCAGAGAGATCTGGATCGTAACGAGCAGTGTGAAGTTTTGCCGCCAGTACATCGTCTTCCATGATAATAATGCGGTGGTGTACGCCGGAGCGTGCGGAAATGGCAGCGAGATCAGAGGAGAGTAAGTAACATGAGACAGAGACCACCAGAGAGGGGGTACTGTGCAGGGGGAGGTAGAGATTACTAGGGAGCAGGTATCAGGCGGGGGGGGTAGAGATTACTAGGGAGCAGGTATCAGGCGGGGGGGGGTAGAGATTACTAGGGAGCAGGTATCAGGCGGTGGGGGAGGCAGAGATTACTAGGGAGCAAGTTTCAGGCAGAGAGGCAGAGATCACTGATCAGTAGAGAGCAGGTATCAAGCGAGGGAGGCAGAGATTACTAATGAGCAGGTATCGGGGGGGGGGGGAGGCAGAGATTAGTAGGGAATAGGCATCGGGGGGAGGCAGAGATTACTAGGGAGCAAGTATCAGGCCGGGTGAGGCAGTGATTACTAGGGAGCAAGTATCAGGCGAGGGAGGCAGAGATTACTAAAGAGCAGGTATCGGGGGGGGGGGAGAGGCAGAGATTAGTAAGGAATAGGCATCGGGGGGAACCAGAGATTACTAGGGAGCAAGTATCAGGCCGGGTGAGGCAGTGATTACTAGGGAGCAAGTATCAGGCTGGGTGAGGCAGTGATTACTAGGGAGCAAGTATCAGGCTGGGTGAGGCAGTGATTACTAGGGAGCAAGTATCAGGCTGGGTGAGGCAGTGATTACTAGGGAGCAAGTATCAGGCTGGGTGAGGCAGTGATTACTAGGGAGCAGGTATCAGGGGGGGGGAGGCAGAGATTAGTAGGGAATAGGCATCGGGGGGAACCAGAGATTACTAGGGAGCAAGTATCAGGCCGGGTGAGGCAGTGATTACTAGGGAGCAAGTATCAGGCCGGGTGAGGCAGTGATTACTAGGGAGCAAGTATCAGGCTGGGTGAGGCAGTGATTACTAGGGAGCAGGTATCAGGCGAGGGAGGCAGAGATTACTAATGAGCAGGTACCCGGGGGGGGGGGGAGGCAGAGATTAGTAGGGAATAGGCATCGGGGGGAGGCAGAGATTACTAGGGAGCAAGTATCAGGCTGGGTGAGGCAGTGATTACTAGGGAGCAGGTATCAGGCGAGGGAGGCAGAGATTACTAAAGAGCAGGTATCGGGGGGGGGGGGGGGGGGAGAGGCAGAGATTAGTAGGGAATAGGCATCGGGGGGAGGCAGAGATTACTAGGGAGCAAGTATCAGGCCGGGTGAGGCAGTGATTACTAGGGAGCAAGTATCAGGCTGGGTGAGGCAGTGATTACTAGGGAGCAGGTATCAGGCGAGGGAGGCAGAGATTACTAAAGAGCAGGTATCGGGGGGGGGGGGGGGAGGCAGAGATTACTAGGGAGCAGGTATCAGGCGGGGGAGTCAGAGATTACTTGGGAGTAAGTATCGGGGGCAGAGATTACTAGGGAGGAGGCATCAGGCGGGGGGAGTCAGAGATTACTTGGCAGCAAGTATCGGGGGCAGAGATTACTAGGGAGCAGACTGTACTGACAGTACTGGGGGTTAGGACAGAAACCAGGGAGAGCATAGACTGAGATGCAGGTACTGTAGGTTTGGGATAAGTACTGAAGACAGCCAGGGACCTGAGTTG